>NW_024429194.1:85828047-86090547 GCF_017639785.1 Mesocricetus auratus | reverse complement strand
CTGGGCTCCTGTCAGTCTCCTTGCCCACCTCACATCTTCATAACCCTGTCAAAGTCTGGCATCACGCCCAATTAAAGTCTTGGGGTTGGGGTGCTCGGTCCCTCCTGACACCACTTGGGGTCACCCAGAACAGCCCTCCATACCCTCCCCAGGCCAACATGAAATGTGAAGAAGGCTGGCAGGTGGGAGGGGGAAGCTGGGCGTCTCATCCCTCTAGACCAGAACTTGAACTAAGACCTTGTGCCTTGAAGACGTCCTCTTACTGTCACTCAAGTGTCCCCTTTAGCCACGCCTCTCAGTCCCCTGTCTAAATACTCCTGTGGGTGCCACAAATGCAGACAAGATGGACATTCCCTAGGACGGTCAGTTAGGTGGGCTGGTCTAGAAGGCTAAGAACATTGAACCCCAAGAAGGAAGGCAAAAACAGCAATTTTGACAGCAGCTGTAGGTAGGACCCCTTGGTAAGAGCATACAAAGAACATAGAAGAAGACCTGGTCGGGAGCCTACAAGCACATGGAGTTTCACACGGATTGGCCTAGGGAATTAGGGAAAAGGACACAAGGAGGCATATCTCTGGAGACAAGACCACTGGCCTCCCATGAATAGCAGAAAGTCACATTGAAGTCACCTTTAAACAGCAATAGTGTCACTTGCCGTGATTCAAGCTGTGACCCAGAAACATGCTAGGTATGCTGGATATCCACACCTTGTCCCAAACACAGCTATCCTGTGAGACAGACATGGCTTTCCCATTGTACAGAGGGGGAAACTGAGGCACTGACTGGGTCACAGGACTCAAACACAGAAGCTCAGCTATAGCTGTCACTATAATTCCAGGAAATGTCACTTCCACAGAATTCCCGGGGGTGGGGGAGACAGAAGCAGGTCCCCCAGGGGAGGAGGGGGCCTAAAAGTTGAGGGTGTTCAGCAACCAGGGGCCTGGGCCTTTTGGGTGACCTCGGACATTGAACTTCCTCAACTAGGACCTCAAAGGCAGAAACAATGCCAGATGCACCAGAGCACTGCACTGGGTTGGCGGATCCCCAGAATGCGCGGGAGCGAGACATGAACCTATGTCCTGCTGGGGGCCTGCAAGAGCAAAGACCCTGAGGAGACCGGGCTAAGAGAGCACCAGGCAGGCTGTGGCCTCCTCGGAACACAAACAGAATGCTTTGAAAGAAACAGGAAGCTCGGGCCTACCCGTGGGGAAGCACCCCCAACAGCCACAACAGCAACACCGAGTCCCCCGCAGCCCCTCCACCGCACCTCTCCGCAGAAGCCCCTTCTGGGACCTCAGCAGCCTCAGCCCTCCACGTGGAGACCACCACACCTTAGAGACAGCATCTCTCTCTGCTTAGCAACCACCAACCCCGAGCCCAGCCAACCAGCCTCCTGCCTGACTCCTCCTCTCTCCATGGAGACCACAATGCCACAGCAACTGCCGTCACTCAGCGCCCGCCCGCTTGCCTGGA
Source organism: Mesocricetus auratus (assembly GCF_017639785.1). Lineage (NCBI taxonomy): Eukaryota > Metazoa > Chordata > Mammalia > Rodentia > Cricetidae > Mesocricetus > Mesocricetus auratus. The sequence goes on along the minus strand of NW_024429194.1, from coordinate 86,089,074 downwards.
CAACAGCTCCCTCCACGTGGCCACCACCAACACAGCCTTGCTGACAGTGGCAGCCTCTCCTCTCCAGGGCAGCCACCAACCACAGCTCGGCTGGAACAGTGCCGGCTGCCTGCCTGCCTGCCTGCGGCCTCCTGGCGTCAGACTGCTCTCCCGGCCACCTCTAAGATTCAATGACAGGGGAAAAGACCCCACAGACATGCAAGCAGCATCTCCTGCCCTCAGCTCTCGCCTAGCCCTTCCATAGTCCTGCTCTTTGGTGGAAAGCCCCCGCTGGAGGGAAAAGAGGCCATGTTCTCCCAGACCTTCCCAGAGGTTGGCGCCCACTCCCAGCCAATGCAGACATTCCCTGCACAGGCCAGACTCAGCCTCTAAGCTAGGCAAAGGATCTGGAAGTAGGGGCTTCCTTCTCATCCACAGGGAAAGACTGTCCCAGCCCCCAACAGCCTGCCACTTTGCCGGTAGCCTCTGAGGCCCTGGGGAAAGGGAACCAGGAAGACACAAGGTTGGTGTGCCCGTGGCTTGGGGCGGGGAGGGCCTGGGACAGGCAGGAAGGGACCCGCAGCAGCTGAAGCTGGGCTACATCACAGGTATGCAGGGCCAGGTCATGTGAACTACGCTCACAGACAGTCACACACTCACAGACATAAGGAACCTGTCCTTACCAGATGTCTGCTGGCAAAGGGGGCCCCTGCAGCCAGTGAGGCTTTGTCCCTGACCTGGGTCTCAAGGATGTCCCTTAGGCAGCCCCAGCAGCAGCGGTGGCAACAGGGTCTTGGGTCTGGCCCAGTGCGGCCGTGCGCAGCTCCTCAACCCTCTGCTCTGCCAGGAGGAGAGGGGGAGAGAGGGAGGGAGGGAGGGAGGGAAGGAGGAAGAGAGGGAGGGGACAGCAGGAGGAGGGAGGATGCTGAAGTCTTGAAGGGTACACTCACTTCTTTCTTAGGTTTCCCATGGCAACAGCATATACCACAAATGATATCAGTGTGAGAGAGAAGAGGCCGAGGGGAGGGAGGGGTAGAGGGAAAGGGAGAGAGATGGAGACGGATCTAGAGTCAGAGATGGAGGAAGGTAGTGACTGAGACACGGGGAGAGACAGAGATAAAGAGATGAGGAGAGAGACAGGGAGATGGGGAGCGGGGCAGGGAGGGAGAGAGACAGGGAGATGGGGAGAGAGACAGGGAGGGCGAGACAAGGAGATGGGGAGAGAGACAGGGAGAGGGGAGAGGGGCAGGGAGGGAGAGAGACAGGGAGGGAGAGAGACAGGGAGCTGGGGAGAGGGGCAGGGAGATGGGAGAGAGACAGGGAGAGGGGAGAGGAGAGAGAGAGATGGAGAGATATGGGAAGAGACAGAGTGTGTCGGTAGGATGAAGAGAGAAGTCAGAGAGATGAGACGAGAAATAGACGGAGAAAGACATGGAGAGGCTGAGACAGAGAGACGGGGCGGAGATGGCAAGAGGCATAAATAGAGGGATGGGGAGACGCTGAGAGGTGTCGAGGAAGACGGGAAAGGGGGAGAGGGTGGGGTAAGAGGTGGGGAAAGATGGGTGGATACGGCAGACTGGTTAGAGCCGGTAGAAAGAGTGCCAGTTGGGGAGCAGTACTGAAGGGGAAGCCTCAAGACACAGAAGGCAGACTGGGAACTCTCAAGGTGTACCTCGGGAGGCGGGGCACAGCCAGAGGCCAGAGGCCCCGGGCAGAAGAGTGATCAACAGATGGGCGATTTCCTGTGAGCAGAGGGACTCCAACTCTGCTGCGGAATTCCTGACTCCCTGGTGGGCACCCCAGGTGGAAGGGGTCTCCCAAGTCACCCCTTTCACGGTCAGTCACACACTGTGGGCACTCACCCAATGTGGCCTCCACCTCACCTGAGTGCCCACCCGCGTCACCTTGCTGCTGGTCATCCAGATCAACAGCACTGCCTGGCTCCTCTCACCGACCGCAGCCACACCTTGGGCTGCAGTCAGGAAGGTAGAGCCCCCTGGCCCTGCATGCCCTCTCTCATTCAGAACTCCCCATGCTGGCACACACCCTCTGCTCAGTCCTGCCCTGACAGCCTTCCGCCACGGCCCTACACACCTGTCTGCCCTCCACCTGCACAGACACACTTGGGACCGGATGGAGGAGGCCAAACCCTGCCTCCAAATGTACACACACGTGCTGTGCTCACACATGAGCCCCTCGCCTGTCTGGTCCTACATCCTCCATCAGCCCATCTGGCACTCCCAGACCTCCCCCGCAGGCAGGGGCTCACACGTCACCCCCTCACCAGTGCCATTCACAAACATATGTAGACCCACCCAGCACTGGCAGCCAGCGCACCAGAACATAAACACTGAGGCCCTGCCTGCTTGGTTCTCTCCCCCCACCCAGAGGCAGCAAGGGTGAGCATGGCTGGGGTCTTACAGAATGGCTGGCAGCCATAGCGGAGGCCCACCGAGACCCTTGGCCCGGCAGGGCTGCAACCATCCCACAGGGCACACTCTAAACAGACACCCACACAGGGCACCCAGACAGAACCAGCACGCCCACAGAGCCTGGACAGGGGAGGGGCCCTACCCAGGCACGCATCCTAACACACAGCCCCACAGCTGTGTCAACACGCCTGGGAACACTGCAGAGACACACATCAGCCCGCCCACGGACACACACTAGCCCCCCACTGTGGACTGCTCGCACATTCAGACTTGCCAAAGGCACCCAGACAAACACGCCCCCGTGCACAGGACACCCTACAGAGTTTCACACACCAACACATACATGTCCGCAAGCCTGTCTACACGGGGAACCCCTCCCAGGCACCGGGACCAATGCACACCTGCCGCACAATCCCAGGACACTCGACCATGCCTGCACCCTCTGCAGCGCTCCCAGGGGATTCCCATTGGATCCCAGTCTGACTGGGGCACGCTTCTGCCCTACCACCTTGCAGACCTGTACGTGTTCCCACCCCCGCCCCCGCCCCCACCCCGACCCGCCCCCGCCGGCTGCTCTCCATCCCGCGCACCGAGCCGAGCCCAGAGCCCGTGAAATTGGCTGCTAGAGCGTCAGCGGCTGCGGCTGCAAATTCTAAGCACAGGGAAGTAAGGCGGAAAGCAGCGGCCGAGTCGGGGGCGGGTGACGCCGGGTGGAGAAGCTGCAGGATGAGGCTGGGGCGGTGGCGACCCGCGGGACCAGTCCCTGCCCACTGGATACAGGCTTCCATGCCTCCTCTCGGCCGCCTTCCTGGCTCTGCACCCTCCTTCGTGCAAGTCCCGAGCTCAGCCGCAGGCCCAGCTCCGTGGAGGAACTGGGGCTCTGTCCAAGGTACTGGGGCAGTTCCTCTCCAGTTCCTTGCCTCCAAGGCCTAGCTAGCTTCACCAGCGGTACCATCTCGAATCCGGGACCGCAGACTGCCTCCTCTTGATCATCTGTGCTACAGAAGTGCTACCAAGGCGCATCTAGGGACTGAGTAAGGGGCTCTCAGAGTCCAGGCAGAACAGCAACCCAAGCACGCTAAAGATTGCCGGTCCATGTCCACCTGTGTCACCCAGAGCAGGGCTCTGCTTTTAGTTTAGGCTCCTTGGGAAGACCAAGATGGCCTTGCTGCCTCCTCATAGTCCGGGAAGAGTTACAGAAACCCGAAGGAATATGTAACACCCCCCCCCGGTCATCCAACCACAAGCATGAATGAGTTGATCATCGAGGAAAAGATCTCAGCGGGGTTCCTGAAGCCTCACACCACCCTATGTGAACTGAAGTCACACCAAGCAGGGCTTTTAAACCTGCCTTTTAACAGGCACTAAAGATCTGCACGCTCCAAGCCACACGGACGATGTACAGTTGCTCCATCCAGCACTCACGGGCCTGTGTGACGGGTCCTCAAACCACAAGTCCAGACTTGCCTTTTTAAAATTCTCTCCAGCTTCCCTACCTACCTCCATGGCCCTGGCCCACACATGCTCTCCCCACCTGGCCGGGCCCCACACACACACACAGCTCCCACTGCCAAAGGATGGCAGTTAAAATCCTCGAGCCAAAATTAAACAAGCAAAGGAGCCTCTCATGCCTCTCTGGTACAGAGCAGGTGCCAGCCGGCTCAAAACAGAAGGCAACCCAGCCTCCCCCAGTCGGCCTGGGGCTGCACAGCACCTGCCCCCAGCCTGCAGCACACCCCTTCGGATCAGAACACTCACTAATGAAGACTGGCTGCCAAGCAAGACCTACTGTGTGCCAGAGGCTTGGGACACGTCTCCAGAGGCGCTTGTCAGAGCCCTGGGGCCTGCAGCTCTCCCTGGGTGAACGGTGTACATATGTGTGCACAATCGGAATGAGAACAGCATCAACCATCCTCGGATAGATGAAAGGAATGTGTGTCTGGTGAGCATTTTCTGAGAACCTGTGGAGGTTGGCGGGCAGTAGAAGAGACGGACCAGAAATGGCTCAGCAAGGAGCAGATCTGTGAAATCCCCCAGGGTCGTGAGCAGGGCAGGGAGGACAGGCCAACAGGCCTCACATGTGTCTCTCCAATCTCCCAGGAGGACCGTAGTGGGGAAGAGACAACACTCAAGGAGGGAAACTGAGTCAAGTCTGAGTCTGGCTGGCTCAGAACAGACCAACAACACTTGGGAGTCACTTCCTGCATCCCCTAGAGGGGCAGTGGTGACAGGGAGCATGTGCCTTGCCTTCTCCCAGCTCAGGACATAACCTAGGGAGGTGGACAGACTGCAACTCCAGACCCCTCCTTCCTGGGGTGGGAAGTACAGGCTGGAGAAGGCAGGAAGTTCTGCTCTCTCTCTCTCTCTCTCTCTCTCTCTCTCTCTCTCTCTCTCTCTCTCTCTCTGTCTCTGTCTCTCTCTCTCACACACACACACACTCACACACTCACAATGCTGGAGGCACTGTGGAAGGACAGAATCAGAGCACTGCCTTCAGGAATGTCACAGGCCTAAGGTGGGGACCTATTGGGAGAGGGAGACCTGGGAGAGGCCCCACCGTCTCCTCCCGCCCTTCTATCCCTACACCCATCACATAAGGGTCACCCCACCTACTGCCTCCCTTACGGCCAGGTCCCTGTCCCCATTTACAGTTGAGTGCCACAAGGTCCAGAGAGGGGCCCTAGTAACAGAAGACCCCAAGCAGAAAGGACCCTGGCCCACTTGGAGAAGGAGTCTAGCAATGAGTGGGAGCTGCTTTCAGAATCTACCTGTGACGTTCCAGTCCTGATTCCACTGCTGTGGGGTGGCCCTGGGCTGCTCTGCAACTTCTCTGTGTCTTGTCTGTGAAATGAGGAATAACAGCTGCTCTTATTACACGAGGATTCTGTGGGATTAAGCAAGAGTCAAGGGCAAGTTATAGATTGAATCCCAAACCAGCGCTAGGCAGGGGCTGGAGACCCTTCCCTGATACACTTGTCCTAATTACCACTGTGTTGGTCATCGCTCTCTGAAGTCAACCCCTTCCTCTGGCTTTCCCAAGTGGCTCTCCAGTCCTCAAGGTCCCTCGAGGGTTGCCTGGGAACTATGTGCAGAGCTGGGCCTAAGGAAAGGGATCTCTGTTATCCCAAGCCCACAGACATGATCCCCAGCAACAATGTCAGAGCCTCTGCCCTGGGTGTTCATTGAGTCAGGACAAGGTTAATTTGATCAGGGATTGGCTGGGACAGCTGGAGGCAGACAACTGCATTTGCCTTCTGGACTGTTCTCACCCAACAGCCTGATGGGTACAGAGTGTCAAACTTAGAAGCCGTGGACTTGGCTAGTGCAATGCAGGGGGGTAGGGAGAGGTTTGGAGCAGAGAAAGACCTGGACTCTGGAGTGTTAGCAAGGGCAGGGGATGTGCAGGGCCTGACCTCACTTGTCAGATCCTAAGGCAAGCAGTCACTCCTTCCTCCTTAGAGCCTACCTCTCTCTCTCTCTCTCTCTCTCTCTCTCTCTCTCTCTCTCTCTCTCTCTCTCTCTCACACACACACACACACACACACACACACACACACACACACACACAGGAATGGCAGGGTGGCCCTAACACTCCAATCTGCTTCCAGAACAGTGCTGGGGTGACAAGAAGGCCCCCCGGAGGAGAAAGCATGGGGATATTAGAGACCTTGGACCCTCCCCACTGGAAAGGATTAGCAACCGAGTTTGCCTGTCTCTATCCAAATCAACGGAAGCCACAGGCTCTCCACTGTGGCCAGTAACCTTTTCACCCACCTGCCACCCTGACTCACCTCACCCCCTATGGCACAAAGGTCCCCTTCCCTGCTGGTCGGATGTTTCCCTACAGCCACCCTGCAGAGGAAAGAATTCACTGACCTCAGTTTGCCTGGCCACAGCCCTGTGACTAGTGGCCGGTCCATGCACCTACAGGACCCCAGGAAAGAGAAGCAAATTCTTCACAAAGTTCACTTAACCAAACCGCAGCAGGTGCTGGGGGGAGGAGGGTCTGTCTAGGCAACAAGAGGCAGGGTTGACATGGGCCGAGCTCCACTCCAAGTGCCAGGCACCAAAAGGCCCACTGTAGTTCCTCTGACCCCACCCTTCACCTCTAACCCCCTCCAGGAGTGACAGGTAAAAGACCTGACAGGAAAGTCGGAAGAATGCCCAGATCACAAAACTCAAAACTGGCCAATTGAGATTAGAACCCAGGGCTCCAGGCTCCCTCAGCATATGCCCACGCGTCCACATGAACATCCACAAACACACGTGCCCAAAGTATGTGAGCTGCTGGGACAAGGCTAACACAGACTTGAGGGGCTCAGGGGCTAGGAGGTGCCATGTGGAGGACAATGAGATGCATTCTTCCCGGGGAGCAAGGGTCCCAAGAAAAGGAGGACCTCCAGGAAATGGGGGCTCCTTGGGAGAGACTGCTGGCTCAGAGGCTCCATTCTCTGTCCTTTCTCCCCCTCCCAGGAGAGATGACCACACTCGGCCCCACACGTGCACAGTGACATCACATGCCGAGGCCCATGAGGGTAGCCCTCACACTGCTGCCCCGGTGACGTCACCAATAACCTGAAGCTGATGTCACAGCGCAAGGTTCTCACTGACATCACACACACATCTCCCTCCCCGATGTCTCCCTACTCTTCTTTTCCTGCCCAACGCCTGTTGGCCCCGAGGTCCCCCTGTCCACCATGTATAGCAGTAGGGTCCATAGGCAGCTGAGACTGTGTGCTCACCTAGGATGCTTTCACCCACATCCCAGACAGCATTTACAGGCATATGCAAGCCCACATGTCCTGCTGTTGATCTAGACATGACATGTCCCACAGGTGTCCTCAGGCTACGGAAACAGTGTGAGCCAAGCAACACACACACACACACACACACACACACACACACACACGCAGACATGCCCAGCCCCCGTGATGCAGCTCCTGGTGTTGAGATGCCGCTCCTCCGTCACTGAAGCCAATGGCCAGGGCTGCAGCTTGCACCACATTCCTCCAGGTACGGCCAGCAGCTACCCCTTCCCCCAGCTTCTCCTCCCACAGCCTGGCCTGCTGACGGTGACGTCCGCAGCCGGACACAAGAGCGTGCACTCAAACACACTGACACACAGACACCAGTCCAACACCTGTGTCTCTCAGCAAGAAACAGTGCCTCTGCAGCAGCAGCAATGTAGGAAGAATCCAGAGCCATGGGATGTGCCCTTAAGTACCACATCCCTCCAAAGCTGACTGAGATTCCGAGCAGTGTCCCTGGCTCATTCTCCTTGGTCATGTCTGACACACCGAGGCCCGGCAGCCTACATCCTCCACACAATCTCCCCAAGTGCGCAGATTCACACACCCAGACACACACACACACACACACACATACACACACACACACATCCCAGCTGCTTCCTTCCAAATATTCTGAGGAAGCCCTGCTGGGCCACAGATTGCGTGTGTGCGTGCATATGCATGTGTGCGTGTGCATGTGCGTGTGTGTGTGTCAGCAGGGGGTCTATCCTGAGTCAATACACACCCTTTCCCACGTGCACAAACCACCCCACCAGCCAACACACCCACACTCTGGCCCCTCCTAGCCAATTGCAGCCTGAACATACACACACACAAACACACGCGAACACTCACACACACACACACACACACACACACACACACACACACACACACACCACCCGGCAGTGGCAGGGCCCAGTCAAAGCTGCAGTATGTCGGTTTATGCTGGTGCCTCGCTGCCTGTCCCACACCAGCCCCGCTGAGAAAAAGAAAATCTGACCCCCTGCAAGGGTTCACCACGTACATATCCAAACTCTGGTCCGCCTACTAAATTCACAGTGCCCCACGAGGGGAAGGGGGACAAACCGCACCCTGGCCCCTCCCCCTGAGCCAGCCACCTAGCCACCCCGCCAACCCCCCCTTACCAGTGAGAGGATGAATTCGTTGACCCGCCAGGACTCAGTGAAACGGGGATCCGAGTCTCTGGTTTTCCAAAATGGGGGCCAGCGAGGTGCGGTGTGGCACTGACTAACGAGAGCGTCCTCCGCCAGCTTCTGCACCACCACCCCGAAAATGCTCACCTCGACGCTCGTCCTCCCTGTCCTCCCACCACGCCTCCGCCCAGCCTCACCCCCACCACCTCGCGCAAGGTGGTCCCCAGGGGGTCTCACGGGCATCCCCAGGCCAGGAGGAACCCGGAGTGGCTCTCCCTGGCTCATCCTCCCCTCCCGGGTCCCTTTCCAAGCCCCACCCCCGCTGGCGGCAGGGCGCCCTCAGCTCAGCCTGGATTCCCAGGGTCTCCGCAAGACGCGGGCAGCTCTCGAATCCGGAGGAATTCACTCACCTCCAGTCCCGGCTGGGATCCGAGCAGGATGCCACCGCCTCCGGGCAGCGGCTGCTGCAGGGCCTGCGCCGGAGAGCGAGCGTGAGCGCGGGTACGAGTGTGCGCAGCGGCCGGCCGTGGCTCTGTGCGTGTCGTGTGTCTGTGGCGTGGCCCGGGCGTGTGTGTCTGTGAGCGTGCGTGTGCGCGCAGACACTGCCACCCCCGCCTCCCGCCGCGCAGGGCTGCCGCCCGCAGAGGGCCCGGGCGCGGGGCGGGGTGCCTCAGGGGCTGGTGATCCCTGCGTCTGTCGGTCCGGCCGGCTCCCCTCACAGGCCTCCTCGCTGCAGACCCTCCCGCCCCTCGGCCCGCTGCTTCCAGGGCCACAAGCGCGCTCCCAGACACACGCCACGGGGCGGGGGCCGCGCTGGGCTCCGGCGCTGCTGCAGCTGTGGCGCCCTGTGAGGCGGCGGCACCGCGGACCGCCGAGCCCCGGGCACCCGCCGAGCGCGCCCCCCGGCCCTACCCCGCCTCGGGCACCTAGCACCCGACTGTGTCTCGGCCCACCCCACCATCGCCTCCACCAGCTCATTCAACAGCTGGAGGCAAAGTTGCCCCGGGTACAGTGCCCGTTAGAGGACAACCCCATGGCGACCCTCCTCCCCCAGATGCACCCCTTTCTGCCTGTGCCCTGACCTGAGGTCTTGTGCATAACCGCCGGCGAGCCCTGCGTTGGGGCTGCTGCGTTCCCATTTTGCAGGCCGGACAGCAGAGTGCTTGCCCCAAGGTAACACAGTTAAGTTCGCAGAGTCTCGGATTCTCCCTGCTTCATCCAGGGTACTTGACTGTCTCTCTCCACCTTAACCCATCCCTGGGAGGATACTGGTTCTGTGGCTACCCAAAGAAGCTTCCAAGGCCTTCCTGGCCCCAGTTCAAGCTGCGCTTCCTACCTACCTACCTACACACACACACACACCTGCACCGCCTGCAAGGGGGTCTCCCTGGCCGCGGTAGGGAAGGGCTCTGTGTCCAGAGCTGGGTACATGAGCAGCTGGTGGGGAGTCGGAGCTGGTGTCAAGAGCCTCCACCAGGCGCGGTGACCGGCAAACCCAGACAGTTGAGCTGTGCCGCCGCCTGGCTTTGTGCTTCGCAAACACTTTTACGGGCGGGCCGTGTTCCCAGTGCCTGTCCTCAGGTGGTGCACAGCGGCTCAGCCGGGCTGCTGGACTCCTAACAAGGGCATCTCATGCAGGCCTGGGCCGAGTCTGGGTGGATGAACGGGAATCAACTGAAGGACAGGAGTTGCTCAGCTGGAGAAAGGGGAGAAGGGTGTCCCAGGCTGCAGGGACAGCATGTGCAAACGTCGCAGAGGCAGACAGCGTTCTGGAGTCTTAAGTGCAGAGGGACCCACCGAGTTGGGTTTACTAGAGCAGAAAGACTTGCTGTTCAGAAACACCTCCCTCTTGTCATCTGAGGACAGGAAAGCGGCCCAGGATAGGAACAGAAGGGTAGACAAGCACTGAGACGCCGGCCACCTGTTATGTCACCTCATGGTACAGAGAGACTGTTGGATGTCTCTCCTCTGGCCTCCAAACCTGTGTCTTTGACTGGCAGGCACACTCCTACCTCCCTAGCCTTCAGGTCCTTCCGTGCAGACCCAGGGAAGCCATTATGCTGCCTCTGCCCTCTTAACCTAATCCCCTTCCCCGAAGAGGGAGCAGAAGAGCTCAGGGTCCCCCACTGGGCGTCTAGCTGATTCCTACTGGAGTGGAGCAGTCCCCAACGCCTGGCCGGCTTGTAGCAGTGACAGCTGCCCCTGCGCCCTCTGGCGGATCTAACTCGCAACTGCAGAGAACGCCCTCTGGTTCGCGTGTGCCCTGAGGTGGGCAATGGCAGAGGCCTAGTAAATGGGCTCCGGCCCAAGACACTGAGCAATGACACCAGGGAGCACCAGGCATCGAATGGCAAAGAAGCATTCCTGGTTCCACCTGTTGGGGATTCCCAGAGTGAGAGTCACACGCCACACGCCACATGACAAATCCCCCCCTTAGTTTCCTCCTGCAGGCATGGGCCAGTCCTGAAGGCATCCTTGCTGGGACACTCTCTTCTTTCTTGGGGCCTGCAGAGCCAGCTAGACTCACTCTGAGGTGGTTTTGAGCCCTCGTCATCCCCATATTCTCTCCTTGAAGACCGGCCCCTGTAGAGCAGAGAAACTGTCAGCAGTTTCCCTCTCTGAGTGCGGCTGCTACCCCACACAGAAGATGGTGGCGTTGGCCTGGACGGGAGGTCACTGTGGGCCACACCATCTGGATCCCGACTGGGCTCCCTCCACACCAGCACTGTCCGCTGAGCCTTTCTGCCATGGTGGCAATGATTTGAGGAGCCGCTAACCACATGTGGCTATTGTGTGGTTAAAATCATGCCTTCTACAACTGCAGGGTTCACTTACCTTTCCATCTTGATTTATCTAGGCTTAAACGGCCACGTGTGGCTTGTGGCTACTGTGTTAGTGAAGATTTGGGTCACAGCAATCTCTTGGTTAAAACAAACAAACAAAAAAGCCCAAAGAGAAAGAGCTCAGTGCTCGCGCACGCACGCGCGTGCGCGCGCGCGCACACACACACACACACACACACACCAGGATCCTGAGCACCCGGTCATAGGAGTGAGGCAAAGGTGGGACCGGCATGTCCCAGGTCTAAGTCAGGCCTTCCCATTCTTCACTTGGTCTCTGTAACAGCCCCTTCTTCCTCTCTCGTTTGTTTAAGCCCTCCAGAGGTGCCCCAGAGTCCAGGCAGGCACGCAGACTGTTCTCACGGCGATGCCAGGTGACTGGCACCAGCTGCCTAGGTGCTCACTCTGTACGAAACATCTGGATCAGCTGAACTTGGGTGTGACTGCCGGGCGGGTGCTGGATCTTCTCTCCAGGAGTGTAGCGAGCTGTTGTTCGCGGTTACACGGCACTGCAACACTTCACCAAGATCCGGGAGAAGGGCTAAGGATGTAAATGAAGACAAAGACATCGGCTCATTCTTTTCTTTTTTGTTTTGTTTTGTTTTGTTTTGTTTTTGTTTTTCCGAGACAGGGTTTCTCTGTATTGTTTTGGAGGCTGTCCTGGAACTCGCTCTGTAGACCAGGCTGGCCTCGAACTCACAGAGATCCGCCTGCCTCTGCCTTCCGAGTGCTGGGATTAAAGGCGTGCGCCACCAACGCCTGGCCAGCGGCTCATTCTTACAAGGAGAATGGCGCTTATTTTAACAAGAATGGAGCCTTAAATACCAATGGCAGGCATGGTGGGAAACCACCAAGATCAGAAGCCTGTATTCCCAGGGCCCTCCGGCAAAGGGTGGGCCAAAAACAGGAATTAACATTTAGACAATAAGGATGGACAGAAAAGGAACTTGCAGAAGTGTTTTGCTAGAAGCTCCTAGTCACAAGCTGGTCAGCAGGCTCCCATGGGGGAAGGGCGCTACACTGGAGAAAGACATCCAAACCCCCCTCTGCTCTCTGGGCGGGCTAGTCGTCTTAAGGCAACTTGGCACCAGCTAGAGTTACCTGAAAGGAGGGCGTCTCCATTGAGAAATACCACCCAAGAGCCGGTGAAGGGCATTTTCTTAATGCTTGATGGCGGAGGGCCCATTGTGGGTGTGGCCACCCAGGGCTGGTGGTCCAGGGTTCTACATGAAAGCAGGCTGAGCAAGCCTTGTTGAGCAAGTTAGTAAACGGCACTCGGCTTCAGCGCCTGCCTCCAGGTCCCTGCCCCGCCTGAGTCCTGTCCTCGCTGCCTTTGATGATGAACAGTTGTGTGGAAGTGTGAGGGAAACAATAAACTCTTTCCTCCCCAATTTTCTCTTGGCCATGGTGTTTCTTCGAAGCACTAGAAACCCTGGCATGCCTTCAGCGTCTCTCCCATCACCCCCACACGCTCTATGAGCCGGCAGCACAAGGTCACGCTGCAGGAATCTCTCACTCCAGACTTTGTCCTTTGCCTGAGAGAACTTTCCCCCATGGAAGCCTCCCTGCCTGCCTCCTGCCAGACTTCAGGGCACTAGTCAACACCCACCTCCCCCAGGAACCCTGGTGACCTCCACCGAGCCGTTACTTCCTCCTTCTTCAGTTCCCAGAACATTCTGAAGACCGTAGTGTGTGACAGCACACGTCACGCATGCGGTCGTTGCTCCTGTGTTGTCCACTGCTGAGGCCTCTCCTGTTGTGACCACTCTTGCCTGTGGCCCTTCCCCAGTCTCCCCTCATTTGGACACCTCTGTCCGGGAGCCCAGCGCTCTTTTCATTTGTCGCTGTAATTAACAGGCTATTAAAAAATGGCTGTGAAAGGCTTGTCTTTTAGGCAACCGGCCTCTCAACCCAATTCCTTCTCTCCCCACAGCCATAGGTAGTCTTAATGGGAAATGAATCAAGGTGCCCCTCCCCCAAGCTGAGCTCATAGCTCACAGGCGGAGTGATTTGTGGGCAGAAGGAATAGCTCTATGAGAAAAACCCCAGAATTCCAGTGTCCGAGATAACACAGTGGGCACTGCCAGTCGCCTGGATCCCCGTCTTACATCCCAGACCTCAACCCGCCTTGGGGTCTTCTCATGATGCTGAGGAGTGGTCCCCACAGCCCACGGGCAAAGTGCCCTCCATTCCTGAGTTGACCAAATGCGCCTCACAGATGACCCCACTAGCCTGGCCATATCATGAGGACACCCCCCCGCAAAGGTCTTCTTTGGGGAGCTTGTAGAACGGTGGGAGGGAAACCATGGGAGCGCCACCTGCCCATGCACTTAGTTGTGTAGCAAGACGCGCCCTGCAGACACACAAGATTCTCTTCCACTTGATCTCCATGCCGTTTTGAGTTGACGCTAAGAAATTAGGCTAAGCGATTCTCAAATCACAAATACATGCATATAGAGCACAGGGCATCACAGCCCTGTTGGGCCTCCGGTGCTGGGGCAGAATGCTCGACTCACTAGAGAGGAGCCCATGAGAGGCAGAGTCTAGAGAGTACATGTGAGGTCCTGTGCACAACATGGATGCCCTCCCACAAGAGGCGTGGAGCAGGGAGAGATGAGTACAGGGGACAGAGACTCCTTCTCAGCAAGCAGTCCTCAGGTCGGAGCTGTTTTGTTTTTTCCTGGACACTGTGACAGGTCCAGGAAGCAAGATCGAGGGCCCGGGTCAGGGATCAAATACTTCTGGGTCCTAAGAAGGATGAGAGACCTTGAAAGTGGGCTGGGAAGAGTCACTAGGAGGAAGGGGATAAAGATGGGAGCCGGGGGGGAGGGGGGGGCTGAGGCCCCTCCTCCCTCCCACCCACTCCCCACCTTCTCTGTCCGGCTTCCTTCAGAAAAGCCTGCCTATTTGCCAAATCCATCATCGGTTGTTGTGTAATGGATTACCTCCCAACTCCACAGATGAAAAAAGCGAAAACAAAAATCCAACTTGCCACTTGGGTTCTGGGGTCCAGAGGAGGAGGGACGAATATGTTCCCATAAGGCCATCCTTGCCCTCTAAGGCCAAGGCTGAGGACCTGCTTCACGATGCTGGCTGTAGATGACAAGCAAGTGTAGCTTCAGCCCCTTGTCCCTGAGACCACCTCATGACACAGTAGCTGCTGCCCCACAGCCAGACAAAGGCAGAAGCCAGGACAGCTCTCGTAGCCTGTCCCCAGATGGCACCACGGACAGGGGCCACACTGGCTCTACACAGGGCGTGGGTTCCAGGAAGAAGGTTCCATCGGGCTGTCCCAAGGCCAGGGAGTCTGACGACTGACACGGGGGAACCTGAGGACGCTCTAAGTTCTGTGTCCAGATAGACAGGAAGAAGATAGACAGCAAGGGGTGCAGAGGCCGAGACAGCCGGCACCTGACCTCCATCCCAGGACAGTGGATTCCGGGACCCTGTGGTCTCTGGTTCAAGAGCAGCCTCGGAGCTAGGGTGTGAGGACTGGTCATGAAGCTCCTCATAAAACTAGCAAGAGTGAAGGAAGTCAGGGATATGGCCCCAAGGGGAGGCACCAACAAGGGCAGAGGCCACTGCCACATTCTGATGCCTCCTGGAATGAGCCATCTGGCCCAAAGAGCCTGCTACAGAGGGAGTCCCAGCAGGGGTTCAGAAAGCCCCTGCTTGCCTGGATTGGGGCTGGTTACTGGATGTTAAAGCTGGCAGGCTGCTTCTCTGCAACGCGCCCCAGGACAGGGAGGGCACAGGAGTGTCCTTGGTGACACATATGAGTGCAAGTGAGTCCATATATGACTGAGGCCAGCGCCCCGTAGCCAGGCACAGAGGGGTGCTGAGGGAACGAGCCCCCTGACAGTGCACCTGTTAGACTGCCCATCAGCCCTCCCCTGAACACCCTATGGCAGCCCACCTCTTCCCCAGGACCTCCCAGGAAGAGCTGGCAGAGGGGCAGGAAGCAGGGCTCTGGACTGACCTGATTGGTGCTGCCTGGGAGCCAAGGCCGTCTATGCTGGTGTCAGGTACTCTCCACCGTGCCTGAGCCCTGTGCCCAAGGCTCTACACTGCTGCTGTCCTGCGTCCCATGGGAGCTCCATCCACTGAAGGAGGTACTTCAGGCCAGCCTGTGTTATTAGGCCATCTATCTGTCTGCCTGAAGGGAGGCTGGGCGTGGTGACTCTCCCCCTTTTCTCTCTGGTCCGGAACTGGGGCAGTCAGGGTCTCCAGGGAGCTGGAGGTCACCGACTTTGTAACCAGGCTTGTGACCACTGACCTACTGCTGGCTCTGGCCCCAGGTGCCTTGGGGACTGGAAAGCTGCTGAGTGGTTGATTTCTCCATCTTCTTTCTCTGCTGAAAAACACCCAAATTCAGGCTGACGAGATGGCTTGGCAAGTGAAAGAAAGACTCGCAGCCAATCCCGATTGCCTGAGTTCAATCCCCAGGACTCACACGGCAGAAGGAGACCGATGGCTCCTGCGTTTGACCTCTGACCTCCACACTCCACACACTGTGGCACACATGAACACAGAGAGAGAGAGAGACAGAGAGACAGAGAGACAGAGAGACAGAGAGAGAGGGAGAATTAAGTAAAATGTACTTATTTACACAAATAAGTAAATAAAAACTTTCCAGGATCCTAATAAATCCTTTCAGTAAAGCACCCATTCCTTGCCTTGGTGCCAGGAGCCTCCCGCAGCCTGGCCGCACTCCACCTCAGCCAGTGACACTACTGAGGCATTTCCCTATCTTTTAGGCTCTGGGCCAGGCACACCACATGAATAAAAATCCCTGGGAACAACAATAAGCATCCCACACAGACTGCAAGATTAGCCCCACTTTCTTCATGTGTCTTAGAGATGTTAAGTGACTCCACCACAGTCACACAGGGAAGGGACGGCATGGCCCAGGGCTTCAGTTTTTACCCGTCTAGAAGTGCGTGTCTGAAGGTCCCTGTGGGTGGGTAAGTAGCTAAGCATCCCCCCAGCTAGAGATGAGCCTTTGTGGCTGCCACCACGTTACTCAGTGACAAACCCAGTGGCCAGATGGATGTCCCCTGGACTCCTGTCCCTGCCATCCATCAGAATTCCCACTTACAGGCCGCTGTTAACCATACTCCACTTGGTTCTACCCCTCCTGTTATTCTCTGTTTAGTCACCCTGTCATCTGGGCCCTGTGACAGTTTCTTGTACTATCCTTATTTTTTATGGCCTTGAAGTTGTGAAGGACTGGTCAGGTAACTGGTGGAATGTCCCTCCATCTGAGTTTGTCAGTCCTCTTTGTCATTGGTCAGACAAAGCTGGGGGGTAATGGTGGCCGCACAGCACGGGTCTGTGGTTGAATAATTCCTCGTTGCTGTCAACCTTGATCGCCAGGTTGGTAGTCTCAACAAAGTCATCATTGCAGGTTTTCCAGGTCCAAACTGGCCACCCTGTACCCACCTGAAATATTCTGGCCGAGCCTGTGCCACCTCCCAGCCTGCACCCCCCAGATTGTGAGGCCTAGTGAGGCTAAAACTACAGGGCCCCGTGTGCACAGCATTAAGAACTCAGGACAGCAGCAGCTGAGCACTCACGAAAGCACGGGGCCTCCAGGCCGGGGACTGGAGAACTCTGCCCAGGGCACAGGGCTTGCCTGTGCTTCCGGGCCCAGCCTTAGGGCTCACCTACTCCTATTGCCCAAAGCCCTGCTACCCCGCAGCCCCACTGGCCTCCATCACTGTTCCCAGGCTCACCACCACACCCAGTGGCTGCCACTTTCATGTGACTGCTCCACATTCTGTCCAGGAGGCAGGCGACACGGGAGCCGCTCAAGGTGCTGCCTACAATTAAGCTGCACGCCCTTAAGTTTATGACTCTAATATCTCTGCCAGGAAGCTCTGAACACCGAGGTTCAAGATGTCAGGAGGTCAGGCGGTTGGGCTTCCCTGAGGACTCTCAAGCCTGCTGTCCTCCCACTGTTTGGAGGTTTTATATGAATTTAATTCGCTGGCTTCTTTCTTTTTTTTTTCCAAACAAAATGAAAAATTAGAGTCAGTGTCTTTTTCTCGTGTGTGTGCGTGTGCGTGTGTGTGCATGTGTGTGTGTGTGTGTGTGTGTGTGTGTGTGTGTAGGGGGTGTCCGTGCATGCAGGGTGTGCATGTGTGACAGAGGAGGACTCTCCACCTTACTCTCTTGAGACAGGGTCTCTCACTGAGTGTGGCACTAGGCTGATAGCCAGCAATCCTCCTGCCTCCACCCCCACACCCCACCACCATAGTGAAGGGTGACAGATGTATACCACCATACTAGCTTTTTACACGGGTGCCAGGTATCTGAGCTCGGGTCCTCATGCCTGCACACCGAGCACTCTGACCCGCAGAGCCAGGTTTCCTTTTTCTACCAAGTCAGAAGCCCACGTGGGTGAAGAACATCTCCCCCACCGTCTCCTGGTCGCCCCTCTGGCAGAGTGCTGCAGCTGGCTGTAAGGCCACACCCTCCCACCCAGTGTTTCCAGTCCTGTGAGAAGACAGTCTCCAACAGCAGCCGCACACCTCTGCACCCAAACCTTCCACCTCGGCTCCCGTCTTCGCTTGAGCCCTGGATGACCTTGTACTGTGGAGAAGGCATCTTGCCTTGTGGTTGCCAAAAAGCAGAAGAGAAGAGAGGGAGGGGTGGAGACAAGGTGTATTCTTCAAAGACACGCCCCAATGACCTACTTCCTCCAGTGAGGGCCCGCCTCCGCCTCCCACGCCCCGCCTCCGCCTCCGCCTCCCACGCCACGCCTCCCACGCCCCAATAATGCCCTCAAATTATGAAAACGGTAGTGCACACCCTGGAGATAAGGTCAGAGTCCTCGGGACCAGGCAGTTCTCCCAAAAGCCCAGCTCAGAGCAGAGCTGCATCGAGAGCCTGGCCTCTCAGGGGTGCTCATAATAAAACAGGACTGCTGAATGTTGGTGCCTTTGGAGATGAGGGAGGAACAGCTTAAGAAGTCCTTCTCTGTGACACGGGAATGCCATGGAAAGGCACTTTGATTTAGAGCAGTGTGCCTGAGCACCTTAACAATCTGCTTGTCTCCTTGGATCCAAAATATAATCCTCACATTCCATAAAACCAAGCCAAGACGTCATGGAGCCAGACCATGGAGCGAACTTCTTGATCCCCGCGAGGCCTACTCTGAACCACTCCTTGATGTTTCTCTCCGCTGCTCAGAGGGAGAAATCGATGACACAGTGACGAGCATATTAAAAACCACACAGCCGAGTGCCAGCCGCAGCCAACAAGCAGGCATTCTCTCTGCTGTGAAAGCAGCCCAAGTGAGGCTGCCCAGTGGCCTGCCACGTGCCAGCTCCTGGGAGCACTGAACACAATGGCGGGGGCCACCCTGAGAAATCCCTTCTATGTCACCCCAGGAGCTGCGTCCGGTCCCCCAAGTCCAGGATGCCAAGCGCTACTTGCAGACACCCGCAGGCACCCTGCCACAGCTTCAGTCCCTTGATTTGGCGAGATAAGAGGTGAAGGAAGGAAGTTGGAGAGATGGCTCAGTGGTTAAGAGTACTTGCTGCTTGCCGGGTGGTGGTGGCGCACGCCTTTAATCCCAGCACTCGGGAGGCAGAGGCAGGCGGATCTCTGTGAGTTCGAGGCCGGGCTGGACCGACAGCCTCCAAAACAATACAGAGAAACCCTGTCTCATAAAACCAAGAAAAAAAAAAAGAGTACTTGCTGCTCTTACAGAAGACCCAAGTTCGTTCCCACCACCCACGTGCCCACAACCATCCAAAACTCCATTTCCGGGGGATTTGATTCCCTCTTCTGGCTTCCACAGGGGCCAGGCACACACGTGGTACACACACACACACATACACACACACAGGCAAAACATTCACATACACAAAATTAAACAACGACATTGTTGTTTTAATCTTGTAAGAGGTAAAAGAAAGCTGGTGTAAGGAGACACACCCACTGTCACCGAAGCTCAGATCTCAGCACTGACACCCCTGCAGAGCATTCTGCAGAGGAAAGAGGACCTACTGTGTGCCTCCCTCTGGCTTAGGCTCCAGGAGGCTTGGTGGGCAACAGACAACTACAAACAAAATGATTAGAAGCAGATTCACACCTCTGAGGCTGAGCAATCAGTTCAGGTGGTAAGGTACTTGTCACACAGTGTGAGACCCTGAGCCCAGTCAGCACCAATCCAGTCTCACGCAGGGAAACAGGGAGATCCCTGGGGCTCCGTTGCCAGCCAAACTATATATACTATATGGTGAGTTCCAGGCCAATGAGAGACTGACCCTGCCTTAAAAAGAGAAAACGTTGTCTTCTAAGCATCCACACCACCTTATGGCACAGACTATATTCATTTTAAACATTTTAAACATTCAGTTTGACGGGTTTTGTTTGCTCGTTTGTTCATTTGAGACAAACAGAGCTTCTTGTATGCCAGGCTGGTCTTGAACTCCCTCCCTTGCTGAGGATGGCCTTGAACTTCTGATCCTCCTGCCTCCATCTCCCTGGTGCTGAGATTGTTAGTGTGGACCCAGATAAGGTCAATTTATTTTACCTCATTTTATTTTTTAGCTCCGCAAATCTCTTCCTAATTGACCCAGGCTGGAGTTTCACGTGGGTCCCCTGTGTCTTCGGGTGGTTGGAGATGCCACAGGTTGTAGACACACTACTATGGAGACTTTGGTTCTAGGATTCTCAGACTGAGTGCTGAAGGGCCAAGGCAACTCTTAGACCAAAAGAGACTCACGACATTGCTTGCTGAAGTCCCATGGGATGGGGTCTGTGACTTCACATTGAGGTCTCAACGGTAAACGCAGGGTCAGCTAGATGTGACATCCAAAAAACTAGGGAGGGCCAGGTATTCCTGCCAAGGAGTATGGTTAGGGCACTGGAAATGGAGAGGTAGGGGTAAACTCAGCAAGATCTGGGAATCCACCGGAGGAAGTGTGTGTCCCCCACCTGACTGCCTGGGGCTGGCTCTGAAGGGAAAAGGACAAACATCCCCTGTACTGCACCAAGTCAGGCGCAGGCCCCGAGGAGACAGTATGTCCGGCTTCCCTGTGCTCACGCCTGTGTGCTGACCAGCACTGCCCACAAAATGCAGGAGTACTGGACCTGACCCCAGCTCTGCTGCTGCAGCTGTAAAGTCGCCTGCCCGGCTGTTGGGCATGTGGTTCACAGTAGGACTGTAACAAAGTTGCTTCGGGCCGTGGAGGGAGGAAGCCAGGAGAAACCACTGGCCCTACCCTCAGCCGAGTATCCATTAGCATCAGAAGACCCAAGACTCCACCCTCAGAGCAAGACTTCAGCTTCTGGATCTGCAGCTTAGGAAGAGAGCCAGGAAGTTTAACTCTGCAGGCACAGACCAGCGTTAACGTCATTTCCTCCCAATCCAGTTGCTCTCACATGCACCACCATAAGACCCCTAAACACCCCAAAACTTGGCCCTCAGGGAGATAATCTGAGGTCCCCGCCTCCTTCAGTTTGGTCAGCTCATGGATAAGCCCTCTTCTGCCTTGTCGTTTTTAGGGCTGGCTGACAGCACAGGGAACAAATGGGGTCCCCCACCAAGTCTCTCTGCCTCTTAGTAACAGCCACCATTCGTCAGGGGGTCCCGAGGACCTGCTGCACACTGAGCCCTTTCGGGGGTGAGCCCAGAGAGGCTGAGCAGTTTCCCCAGGAACACACAGCCCGGGAAGCAGAAGAACCCACATCATGACCCCAAGCTGGGTCTCTAAATTCCAGACCCTTCTCTGAGGTCACTGAAGGAGACCTGGGGTGGGGGGTGGGGGTTGACATCACGTGGGCACAGGACCCGAGCTTTCTTCAAGTCCCACGGTGTCTCTGGGGAGTCCCATAGCCTCCTCCCCAACCCTGCAAAAGATCAACTTCCCCTACGTAGCAGTGGCTGGCGTCCCCAGTAGCTGCGGAAAGCTGTGCCCAGGATTGCTGCCCCGCCTTGTCGGAGCCCAGCTGCAGCTGAGAGCAAACATGTCTCCTCTTTGTCACGGAGTAATAGACTCTTGAAAAATCACATCCTGGGAGGATCGCCGCTGAATCTGATACTCCAGGTCTCTCTGTCAGAGAACCATGGAACCATAGACTAACAACCTCCACGCGGGGACTGTAGGAGCCCTGAGTGCCACCTCCTCCCACTAGGATTAGACTGTAGCTGCAAGGCTGGGGGTTGACGTGACCAGGAGGCCTAGGGGTACAGAAAGAGGTGCGGGGGTGGGGGCTCAGCCTGTCATTGTGCTGGAGCACTCGGGTGGTGGGTGAAGCCTGGCTCTGCTACTGATGGTTTTTAATTATGTAAATCAGCCGAGGGCCTGCGCCTGGCACAGGCTCGGCACCCATCAGCTGGCAGCAGAATTAATCAATAAATAACCTGCTGGATGGGTCCTGGGCACGAGAACCAGCCACGCCCTGCCCCCATCCAGCTAGAGGGGATGGGGGCGCATGGGCCACGAAGGGCCCTCAGCACAGGGACACACCCGCCTGCTGAAGCACTCATTATGCTTCCAATGGTGGTGGCTACTGTAGACTTGCACATTAGCACAGGTTAGACATGTTTGCATGTCACAGAGGCATGATAGGCCACACACACACACACACACACACACACACAGAGGCCACGGCCTCCTAGTGTCCTGGTACACCCAGGATCACAACAGTAAGGGACTGGGTCCCTATTCCAACTTCACACCTATCTCCTCTTAACTCACAGCCAACTGCGCTCACCACACCCCGGGGAGCCTATGGACCGGGCTGAGGCTTGGATCTAACAAGCTGAAAGCCCAGAAGGGAAATCTGCCCAGGGTCATGCCCAGGGGTCCTCCCCCCTCCCCCAGCACTGTTCAGTAGTGCCGAGGAGACTGGAGAAGAGAAGAGGATGTCAGGACCTCTGAAGAAAGTCCTGGTCCAGCTGGCAGGGCGGTGGCCTGGGGGTGGGGGCAGGACGGCAGAGAAACTGGCGTTGGCTTCCCTGCTCTCCACTGAGCCCTGATGGATGGCTTCTCCCACTGCTGTGCTGGCTCCCTGGCACGGATCATAAATCAGACCCTCATCCCAGCCGTGGCTGCTCCTTTGATCGCTTTCCCGTGTTTAGGAGATGGGGTTCGGCATCCCCGGTGGCAGAAGGGGTTGGCAGGGAGGACGGTTGAATTGATGGACAGGTTTCCTCTCCCTCTGTTCCTCCCCTCTGCGCCCAGCTGTCTGCCAGTCTCTGCGCTGTGCCGAAATCATTAAATAGTGAGGGAGAAATGAACTGAGATGTGTTTGTGTCTCTCGCATGTGTCTCCTCGATGGGTCCCTCTCCCTGGGCCTGAGAACTGCTCAGCAGCAAACAGCCTCAAAGCCAGGTCCCCAGCAGCAGCTCAGGGAGGAACCAGGATCAGCTCAGGGAGGAACCAGGATCAGCTCAGGGAGGAACCAGCATCAGCTCAGGGAGGAACCAGAATCAGCTCAGGGAGGAACCAGGATCAGCTCAGGGAGGAACCAGGATCAGCTCAGGCAGGTTCCAGCAGCACAAGGAGCATTACAAGGAGAAGGTGCCCTTCATGGTCACTGCAAGTTTCACAGGTCCTGGACTTGTGACCAGAAAAGGGCAGTGAGAACCAGGGGCCCTGAGCAGTCAGTCCTAGGCAGCTGCCCACGCCTCGGGAACGGCTGACGGCGTGGGGGCTCGGGAGCTGCACAGAGCAGCAGTGGATAGTGATTCGGCCTCAAGTCCTAGCTGTGTCTCCCTGAGCAAGCAGCCTACCTCTCTGGTTCTCATAGTCCCTATGTACAGAGTAAGGGAACAGGCTCTGCGTGGCAAAGGAGTGCAGGCATCATGACGAGCAGTAGAAGACTCTAGAACATATCCACTGTCACCATTAATTAAGACACAGGTCCTCACAAGCCAACCTCTCTCAGAGCCTTTAAAACCCAGGGTGCTGCTCCTACCCCTCCCCCAGCAAACCCCAGAGTCCCTGGCTGATGCTGGTAATAGGGCCATACTCTGAGAGCCTCTAAAGCTAGCTTGGCTCCCCACCCACTCTCCAACCCAAAATAGGAAGCTGTGCCCAAGGCCACGTAGGGTGAGGGTGGTGGCCTGGCACTCAGCCTCCCTGGGCAGGACTTCTCAGCAGGTGTGGGGAGGTTCTGAGGGGGAGGGGACTATATGCCCACCCCCACCCCACCTCCACTGCCCCCAGGAGCAAAAGGGCAGAATCTGCCTTCCTGGCCTGAGGTAATCTTTTAATCTCTTTGGTTTTAATCTTGCAGCCCAGCATAAACCCAAATCCTCCAGGGGGAAGGAAGAGGTGGGGGGGGGGGGAGTCCCCTGGCTGCTAATCTAAGCTTCAGGTTCTCACTTCATGGCAGATCTCTCTTCCATCCCCTTCTCAGGAGACATGGGATCAGGAGACGTATCTAGGAGGGAATGCAGGGAGCACAGGCAGATGGGGTGATTCGGAGATGGGATGATAGGATCCTGGGGTTGTGGGATCATGGGTAATGGGGTGAGGGGATGGAGCAATGGGGAGATAGGGTGAGGCCAGGCGAATTCACTGTGACCACTATGGTCAGCAAAGCCTTTTTAACCAGGACACCAAAAGCATTAACAATGAAAGAAGAAAAGTATATGTTATGTTTAATTCAAAGGAGGGAAGGAAGGAAGGCCAATTCATAGATTCACAGACGCAGACAAAATACCCAAGAGTACACTTGGCAACACTAACACCATGCATAAAGAACTGCTAGGGCTGGGGAGATGCTCGACAGTAAAGTGTTTGCTATGCAAGTTTAAGGACCTGAGTTCAAGTCCCCAGCACCCACGTAAAAAACAGGCAAAACATCATGCACCTGTAATCCCACGACCGGGAAGGCAGAGAGACTCAAGGACCCCTAGGGTCACCGGCTAACCAACCTAGCCAAATTGGTGACTCCCAGGTTCTGTGAGATGCCCTGTCTCAAAAAGCAAGGTGAAGAGTGTTGAGGAAGACAGCCAACATTGACCTCTGGCTTACACACACACACACACAGATGGACAGACGATGGATGTTTCTATCCTGCCTGGTCCCAAATAGGCACACAGGGGTTTATATTAATTACAAACTGGTCAATGGCTCAGGCTTCTTACTGACTAGCTCTCTCTGAATTATTAACCCATTTCTATTTATGTATTGCCATGAGGCTGTCGCTTACCCATAATGCTCCAGCATGTCACTCCTTTGGTTGCTACATGGTGCCTACATGGCATCTTTCTCACGACTCCTCCTGTTCCTCTTTATAAGCCTCAGTGTGTTTATTTGGGACTAAACAGCTGTGGGAGCGGGCAGGACAGAAACTCCATCAATACACACACACACACACACACACACACACACACTCACACACATGCACGCACGCACTCATCCACACATTTAGGAGTGTGAGGCCAATCAGGTAAAGCCTGACCTTATCTCCAAAGCAGAGGAGATGGGTCATGAGATCTGCCAGCCTCCTGTGACGGCTGTGGGTTAAATGTCTGAGCCTCCTTCAGAACCCACAGTGAAACTTGCCCTCAGTGGGACTTGAGAAGCAGGGCCCTTTCAGAGTGATGACGTCACAAGGGCAGAACCCTCTTGGGGGGATAGAAACCTATGAAAGAGTCAGGGGAGATCTGCACCCTTGTGGAGGACATGGCAGGCGGGTTCACATGCCCAGCAGTCTGAGGCCCCGGCCTTCTGACTTTGTGTTTCTCTGCCTCCAAAACTGTGTGAGATAGATTTCTGAGCCAGGCAGTTGTGGCACACACCTTTTCTCCCAGCACTCGGGAGGCAGAAGGAGGCAGATTTCTATGAGTTCCAGGTCACTCTGGTCTACAAAGCGAGTCCCAGGACAGGTTCCAAAGACACACAGAGAAACCCTGTCTTGAAAAGCCAAAAGAAAAAAAGAAAAAAAAGAGTGATAGATTTCTATTAATTACTATTTCTACTTCTATTCATAAACTACAAGCCTCAGGTATTTTGTTATAGTATCGGGAACAAACTAAGATACCTAACTAAATGTGTGCTGGCTCTCCGACCTGACCATCCCACTCCGTGGACACCAGTCCAAGAAGAGCAGACCTACCAGCACAGCAAGCATGAGTGTTCCCCGGATTCACTCAGTTTATCTCTAAACTGACTGGGCCAGGGAGATGGTTTGTCAGTTAGACACACTCGACCAGAAATCCTGACCACCTGACTTAACTCTCAGCACCCATGTAAAGGTGGAAGGGGAGAACCAGCCCACAAAGATATCTTCTGTGTCATGGCATGTGTGCCCAAGCATATGGATTATATATATACATATATATATGTACACAAAATAATAATAATTAAAATGTATACTTTGAGGGGGTGTTTCAAGACAGGGTCTCAGGTCACAAATCCCGGCTGGCCTTGAGCTCACTATGTAAATCAAGCTGGCCTTGAACTCATAGTGGTCCACCTGCCTCTGCATCCTCAGTGCTGGGATTGAAGGTATATATGCCACTAAACCCAGCAAAATATGGGCTTAAAAGCCTCTAAAACAAAAAACAAGACGCTGTCTCAGAGGGAGTGGAGAGGACAGAGGTGGGGAGACAACAGGCTTGTCCATGACGTCTGCGCCCCTGCCTCCCGCCAGCTCTCCGTGAGAGACACTATGGCCCCAGCCTCGGTCCTCAGAAGTCTGCCCGCCACGCTCTCCCTTGGCACACGCACTCAGCTTGTGACGTCCTAGGAAAGACCAGCATTCCATTCCTCCCATGCAGGTGCAGTGGCTCGTCTCTGGCAGTGGCCTGTGTGAGCCGTGCTCCTTGAGAGAGCAGCCGCTGGAGTTTTTGACAGGGGCATTCTTGGTGCAGCCTGAGGGGCAGCCCACTGTCGTGAGGAAGAGGAGCTGCGGTTACAGATCTCGGTGAACAACAGCACAAATCCGTCCTCAGTGGGCCAGGGGCTGCTTACCTGGGCCACCTTGGGCAGGTATGTGTGAAACAGTCTTCCACCTTCAGGGATGGAGTGTGCTTTTGTGGAACTCATAAGCTCATGCTGGAATGGAACCCAGGGCCCACGCACGCTAGTAAGTGCTCCGTGGCTGAGCCACACCCCAGGTGAAACGCCACGATTCATTTGGCATCCTACATTCTCCAGCTTCTGGTGAATGAAATTATAGCGAGAATCCCTTCATCTAAAACCTCCAAACTGTGGGTGGACAGGAGGCTTAAGAGACCTGGAGCCGGGAGGAGCCTGACCCCTGACCTCCTGACATCTTGTGTCTCAGTGCTCAGAGATTCCTGGCAAAGGTATTAGAGCCATAGCTTAAAGGACGTGAAGCTTAATTGCAGGCGGTGCCTTGGGCTGCTCTCATGATGCCTGCCTCCTGGGGCAGGATAGGGCACAGTCACATGAAAGTGGCAGCCACTCACTGCACATGGTGGCTGGGGCGGTGGGGGCAGATCTGGGGACCGCGGTGAATGCCAATGGGGCAGGAGTGGCTGTCAGAGCTCGGGGTAGCTGGGCCCTGAGGCTCGGTGGGGTGCTGCATAGACACGCCCTCTGCAGAGCTTTGTGTCCCCCAGCCTGGAGACAGCGCTTGGCTGTCCTGAGTCCTGAGGACATGGGATCCTACAGTTTCAGTCTCGCCAGGCCCTGTGAAATCTAAGCAAGACCAGGCTGGGGGGTGGTACAAGCTCAGAACAAAGTATTTCAGGTAGGCGCTGGGCAGTCAGGTCTGGAACTGGAGAACCCAAAATGAATGAGTAGCAGCAACTTGCTGGGACCACCCCAGCAGGAAGTGGCAACCTGGGGATTTGAACCCAGTCTGTAGGACTCCAGTGTTATCCACACTCCGCTCACTGTCTGCTGCCGGACCTCACTTTGACTGTCCCTGCTGTGTCCCTCTCCTCCTGGGAGGTTCTGGCCAAGTCCTGATCAGCATGACTTCCTTCAGTCTTCCTTCCCTAGACCCTTGGAGCAGCCCCTCTCTACCCTCCCACTGTGTAAATGGGCGCCCATGGGTGGGGTGGGATCCCAGGAGTTTCTCTGGCAGAGACCAGATGTGTGTGGGGGCGAGTATCAGCCGCCCTTGCTGCTTCGTGGTGAGAACACTTCCTCATGGTGTGTTACGTTGTTTCTTAGAGGAAACCACATTTCCTCCCTGGTGCTGGAACATTCCACAGCTCCCCTTGCAGACCGCTCTCACGACAATTAACCCGTGTTTGGTCTCCTGGCGTCATGAAAAGCAGCCCAGAGCTTTTTCCTCTTGCTTAGCCTGAGGTGGAAATATGTGCTTGTGATCAGCAAACACAAGGTCAGGCATCCTAATTTGTCTCATCACGAAGGCGGCGTGAGGCAGCTTCTTGCATCCCACAATATCTCCCCTCTGACCTTGGCAGAAATCCACCATCTGATCCAGAGAGCCTGGTGGAGGGAGGCACAGTATGCCAGAGTACATGCAGCTTCCAGGTCAGCCGGGAGAGGGACCAGGGCAAAGAAGGGAAGGAGAGACAGCCTTGAGCACAGGATGGGGTGGGGGTTCCCTCTCCAGGTACTGGGCAATCTGCAACCACTAAGGGCCGTGCACGCGCACACACACACACACACACACGGAGGGGAGGGAGTACGTAATCCCTTGCCCCCAGCACTAGGGACTTTAAGCCTCTATCTAGGCTAGCCAGGCTCATGCCCCCAGCTGCTCTGGCCACCTCTGTCCCAAGTCTAGGTTCCCAAAGGCTCAGCAAGGAAACCCTACATGGCCAAAGCCGGCAGAGCCAGCTGTTACCAGTGGGAATGTCACCAGAGTCATGCACCGAACACAGGCACTCATGGACACAGATGCATGGCCAGAGCAGCAAATTAGATACGGGTGCACACCAATTTGTGTCCCCAAAGGCAAGACAATCCCAGAGAGACACAGAACCATCTTAGGAGAATGCACACAAGCACACACACACACACATACACACACACACACATACACACACACACACACACACTCTGCCCTGCGATCCTCTGTACCCCAACTCTGGGGTGCCATGGGGAAGTGACACAGTCATTCTTGCCCCTAGCCAGGCACTCCACTAGGCCCCCCTGCCCTCTGCCTCCATGAGCTGAATGCAGCCAGCCCTCCCTCCTGCTCTTGCTGCTTCCCCCAAGCGTGTTAGGCCCCAAAATCTCATCACTCCCCCCTGATTCCCGCCCTGTAAGCCTGAACCATTAGGACTCAGGATTTAAGAGCAACCTGCCACTGTCCTGCAGCCTCTCAGCCCCAACATGGGGGGGGGCACTGCAAGGAGTAAGTGCCTGACCCCAAACCTCCCACCCTTGACTCTGGCTCCCTCCTCCTCTGACCTCCCCAGAGGTGCTCTCCAGCTCTTCTTCACAAGTGAGTGTGGAAATACAAATTAAAGTGCAATTAGCGCACAGTCATCAGAGATGGAGGCAGAGCCCCTACTGCAGCAGACACAGCTTCAGGCAGGCTGCGCGCAGCAGACTCTCAAGATAACAGATACACCCAAACTCTCACGTGGGGGGCCCTGGTTTTGTTTAAACCTCCTCTCTGCTGCCTTCACACCCTCCCAGAAGCAGGCAGTATGGGCATGGCTTCAGACCCGTCTCAGAACACGAAGCAGACACTCAGGGCACTGCAATAGCTTGCAGAAAGCCAGTGAGCCCAGATTGGCATCAAGATAGATAAGGATCAGGACGACTCCAGGCCCCCTGGAGGCACATTTGTAGACCTAGCCTGTGAGCCTCTGGTCTGGCCCTCCCCTCCCCCTGAAAGAGAAACCTCCAGAGATGGGGCAGGTTTAGTGTGGACCCATGGGCTCTGTCTCAGTGGGGTGTGGCCGCTGCACACGTGTCATCCTAGCCCTTCACCAAGTGACAGGATAGCACTTGTTTGGGGACAGCCTGGATTCACTGCCTTTTCAAACAGGGAAGCTGCTATCTCTGCTAATTGATGGTTGTGTCTCTAACTGGTCATGCTCATTGAGCCTGGTAGAGACACATAGCGTAAGTTTCTTCCCTTCACTGGGAAGGAGTCTTAGAATTTGAGTAAAAGTGGCCCACTTCGATGCCATTTATGTCCACGTAACCCAATAAGACCCCCTCCAAGCCTACTCCGGCTCTCCTTGGGCAAGCCTGGATGAGAAGCCAGTACTGAAGCACGGGAGCCCCCTGCTGGTGATTGCTGGCACTACATACCAGTTTTCCAGCAGTATGTGGAGACCACCAGGCACTCATACATACCTCCACTAGGACTGCCTGGAGGGGTGAGGGAACTCATGAAGTCTTGAGAATGAGCCTCGATGGTGCATGGACATGATAGGAGTCCTACCCCAGCCGGAAGCGTGGCTATGGGTGGCAGGTGCCTAGGTAGTCAGTGGATGCCAAGTAAGGTCAAGCAAGAGACAGAAGCAAACAGCTGGTGTGGAGCGCAGGCCGTTGGAGGGGCCAGGAAGTGTGGCATGGACAAACGAAGGAAAATCTGCTG
This sequence comes from Mesocricetus auratus, assembly GCF_017639785.1. NCBI lineage: Eukaryota > Metazoa > Chordata > Mammalia > Rodentia > Cricetidae > Mesocricetus > Mesocricetus auratus. The sequence goes on along the minus strand of NW_024429194.1, from coordinate 86,059,402 downwards.
CTTTCTAGAGGGCAGGGTGGACGACACTAGAGGTTCATTAATCTGCTTGATGTTCTGTGTTTGAGTATATTAGACGTAATGTATCTGGCCCATCACATCCATGGCATTTAAAAGCGAGGGTTTATGTACAAAGCGTCATTGTGACGATGTAGCAAGTGCACACATACCACACACCCAGCAGAGAAATGAACAGATGAACAAACATGAAGGAAGGTGTGATGAGAAGACTGTAGATGTATTTACAGAACAATGGGGTCGACAGCTAGCTGTCCTATGGAGTCACTTGGTGAAGTCTGTCTTTGATTCCCAGGGGGCTGCAGACGTGTGTCCTGCACAAACCTCCAAGGACACAGATACCCAATTTAGAACAGCCCTGGATTCACTTTTGAGACAGTGAAGCTGCTATCGCTGGAGGAGCCTTGGTAATAAGAGACTCCTCTAAGGCTTCATACAGAAATGGGGACATGGGCTAACACTGCCGCAACTCCCATGACAAATCACGGCTGGCCTTAAACTCATGGTTATATCAGCACTGTATGTGTGTCACATGTGCAGTGCCTGAAAAGGCCAAAAGAGGGCGCTGTATCTCCTGGAACTGGAATTACAGATGTTTGTGAACTACCCTGTGGGTGCTGGGAATGGAACCCTGATCCTCTAGAAGAGCAGCCAATGCTCTTAACCACTGAGCCATCTCTCCAGCCTCTGGCATATGTCTTTATTACCAGCAGGTATAAATATTACATCAGCCGCTGTGCAGAGCAGAGGGGCTTGCTATCCTGAGTTTATTTATAAGTTAGTTCATTCACAAGACTTTTCTCCCTGTGGGGGGAGGAAAAAAAAGCTTCCATGACTGGCTAATTACAAACATGTATTAGTGTAATGTAGTTAAATGTGGTTATAATCTGTGCATCTCTCGTAAGTGTGGTCCTGACTCACTCATAATAGTTTTCTTTCTTCCTTGATTACAGTTGGAGGAGTGTGTGGTTCGGTGTGGGTTTGGAAGAATGATTGCCACTGGCATCTTGAAGCCAGAGAGCTGTTCTGTTATCTTTCCAGACTCTCTTGATAAGAGAAAAGGGATTTCCAGTCATGGAATCTGAGGGCTGTACCTCTAGGAGAGAACTAGAAGAAAAAAAATGAATACTGAACTCTTTTTTTTTTTCTTTTGGTTTTTCGAGACAGGGTTTCTCTGTATTGTTTTGGAGGCTATCGGTCCAGCCCAGCCTCGAACTCACAGAGATCCGCCTGCCTCTGCCTCCCGAGTGCTGGGATTAAAGGCGTGCGCCACCACCGCCCGGCGAATACTGAACTCTTAGTTAAATTTATCTATGTGCGTGTCTGTGCCTACATGGATATGTGTATCATGTGTGTTTCAGAGCCCTTGGAGGTCAGAAAAAGGAGTTGGATCCCCTGGAACTGAAGTTACAGGTAGTTTGTAACCCCCCCCGATGTGGGTGCTTGGGACCTGTGGAAGAGAAGCCAGTGCTCTTCACTGCTGAGGCATGTCTCCAGCCTGAGTCTGTGTCTTTGAGGGCGGGCAGGGGGACAAGACAGGGCTTCTCTGTAGCCCTGGGTGTCCTGGAACTCACTCTGTAGACCAGGTTGACTTAGCACTCACAGAGATCCACCTGTCTCTGCCTCTAGAGTGCTGGGATTAAAAGTGTGAGCCACCAACCCCCAGCAAAAAAAAAATGCTATTTTTTTAAATTAACACAAAATCATGCTATGCACCAGCAGTTTCACCGCGGGAGCTGGAAGCAGGGGCTCAGGCATTTGCTCACCCACCTTACAGCATCATTATCCCCACTGTCAAAAGACGGAGGCGGGCAGGGTGCAGCGGCTCACAGCTTTAATCCCAGACTCAAGAGGCAGAGGCAGAGACAGGCAGATCTCTGAGTTCCAGGCCAGCCCGGTCTACAGAGGGAGTTCCAGGACAGCCAGGGATACACAGAGAAACCCTATTTCAGAAAAAAGAAAAGGAAGTAATCTAAATGTCTGACAGCAAATGAATAGTTGAACAAAACACAGTCCATACCTATAGCAGAATACTATGTGGTCATAAAAAGGAATGGAATTTTGATATATGCTCCAATATGGAGGAACTGTGCAGATATTCTGCCTTGATATTATAAAAATGTTTGGGTGAGAGCTGAACATTGCAAATGAAATCAATGCTGTAGAGCTGTACACTCAAATATGATTAAAATAGCAATTTTATATGATACATACATTAATGCAGTTTTCAGAAATCAGTAATGGAGACACAAAGGCTGAGGCTCAGTGGTAGAACGTATCCCTGGCATGCACAAGCTTGGAGGTTTAATTCCCCTGCGTCTAATCTACCCAAGACACAAAGCTACTCTCAACTGAATGCTGGCTGAAGCCTAGCGGGGGGGGGGGGGGGCCTAGAAATAAAGGACAGATTTCCAACAACACGATCAGGGCTTCTGGTCAGAAGACCTCAGAATAAAGCCAGAGCATGGGATGTTAAGTGAGCCACCCACCTATCAGAGTAGAGACTTTAAGAAACTCGGGTGGGCATGATTCAGCTAAAGCAAGAGGAACACAGAGGGGGGACCCCTGCGTGACTAGGGACTTGTTTGGATTTCAGGTTCTATCATATGCACATGTGTATGTGTGTGCATTTGCACCCACGCGGGCTGCAGATGGATGGCCACTGGGCAGCTCCCTCAGACGCTTTCCACCTCAGTTTTTGAGACAGGGTCTCTCTCTGAGCCTGGAGGTCTGGTTAGCTGGGCTGGTGGCAAGCAAGCCCCAGTAATTGTCCTGTCTCTGCAGGTGCGTGCTGCAGTCCCAGCTCCCTGAGCCACAGGTCTCAGGGATCAATCTCAGGTCCTCACGCTTGCCCAGCAAGCACCCACCCACCGCTGAGCCATTACCCCAGCCCTGGCCCTAGACTTAGTGGTGAAGCTTTGAGGAATCCAAATGGACACACGCAGCTTGCCTTGCCCAGTTTGCACGGCCCTCCTGCTGCTCATTCCTTACCCAGCCCTTCCCCCTCCAAGCCACCGCCTCTCTTCAGCTATTTGTTCCCCGTCCCTTCGGCCCAGGCAGCACCGAATGCCAAACTCCCCCTGAGCCAGCTCAACTCAACATCGCCTCTTTCCGGAGCTCACAGCAGTTCAGAAGCGCCCTGCTGGTGTTTGGTGAGCAAGCTTCCTCTGAGGACCCGCAGATGGGGCCCCACCCACCTCCAGGCTCCGTGACTCTAACTTCTCCCTCTCTCCTATCGGCAAGAGGACAGTTGGGATCTGTGTCCAGCATACGGTAGCCAGCAAGAGAGTGGCAACATCCTTCTGGGGGCCAGGAAGAAGAGGGAAAAGGCCATGCCTGCCTTACTCCTGAGGTAAAACTCAACCTTATTCAGGTATGGACCTTCAGGAAATGTGAGGTCCATGGGCTCGGGCAGAGTCCTAGGCATTGAGCTGAGTGGGCGCTTTCCTCTTAGGTGCCCTGTGGAGGGTCAGAGGAGGGATGTCATTGCCTCCAGTCCTCAGATTAGGAGGCTCGATGCTAACTAAGGTCACATGGTCCATCGGGACAGGTTCTGATCCTCAGAGTCGGGAAGCCCCTGCTACAGAGTCCCTATGCCTTCCCATCCCCAGGCTGCCTCTCCTTGACACACTTGCTGACTCTCATCCTGAAGGTATTCCAGGCCACTCTCCTTTCTAGTCATCGGTGAGCCAGACCTTGGGTTCCGAGAAGCAGCATCTATGTCTTCCCCATCCCTCCACAGTCCTTGGCTACCAACACTGCCCTTGAACACAGTAGGTGTTCAAACCACGTCTGGGGGATTAATCTGTTCAGACAGGCTCAGGCATTTTGCTGTGCTGCTTGCCCAGTGTGGTGCCGCATGTGAGTTATAAAAGATATTAAGAGGAGATACTTGTAATAGGGCCCCTCCTTGTGTGGAGCTGGAGCCGGCCCTGCAGTGGGACTGGTGGCCTCCCTCAAAGTCATCTCTGAAGCACAGATGAGAGTGGGGTCGTGTGGGGGACCAGGACCACAGTCACTGCCTGGGCTCCATCAGGCTGGACTATGAATGTTTGTCTCCCATACATACCGGCTTCCCCAGATCCAGGGAGTCTGGAAAAAAGCTGTGGCGGCAGGCGAACGGGGCTCTGTCCATAGTGCTGAACTCGCCAACGCCTCTCCTACCTTGTTCCTTAGCCCTTCTGAACCTTCTGGAGGCTTGGCTTCTGAGAGTCTGCTGCAAGTCCTGAGCTTTTTTTTTTTTTTTTTTTTTTAAGACAGGCTCTCATGCAGCCCACACTGCCTTCAATCTACTACGTTGCCAAGGGTGGCTTTGAACTTGAGATCTTCCTGCCTCCACTTTCTGGAATCACGGGCATGTGCCACCACACCTGGCTGTGGGTAAGCAGCACACTACCAACTGGGCACTCCCAGGCACTGGAGCATTTCTCCAGGCACCTGAAACTGCTGCTTGGACACCTGCTTCAGAAATCACCTGGTCTTCACGCCTGCTTTGAGCCCGGCACTATGCCGCAGAGTGACACTGAGAGACATACAGAGTCAGCCAGCACCTGGACAGTGTGGGCCTATCTACAGAATACGGGCGATGAACGAGGCACATCAGACTTGCTTCCTCTTGGATGACTTAGCATCCGTGTGAGTGACTGCACTCAGCTAGCGATGAAGCCTGTCTCTTCCCCCTGGGCCTCCACAGCCTTGTCTGTGTGATGCACCCCAGTCCTTCAGACCTCCCCTTAGCTCGAGACTCAGATCAGACACCATATTCTACATCAGGCGTCTGAGTTTCTGCCACCCCTTACGCCCCTCCCCCATGCCACCCAGCTACATTTTATTATCACATTCATGCTATGCTATGTCCTCACCAACACACGCTCTCCCCTCCAGGATCTGAGGCTCCTGTTCAGAGCAGAGATTTGCACCTGGATTCCCTGGGTAGGATCTAACACAGATCCCATCTGCCCACCCCAGGAGGTGAGCAGTGAAGTCGCTTCGTGGATGAGTGGTGGAGGGGACAGGAGGGGGGGGTGTCGGCCTTTGTCAGGGAAAGGGCCATTGGGCTACAAGGCAGCTGGGACCAGTGCTCAGAACCAAAAGGAATCAGGGTGAGCCTCGGGGAGGCCAGGCAAAGAGCCAAATGCAGAGCAGAAGGGGCCAGCCCCAACAAGCCTGCCTCCCCAGCAGTGGGTGCCAGGACAGATGTGCCCATGGAAAACAGATGTTCTCTGGGCCTGAATGTGGGGCAGAGAGGAAAGGGAGAGAGGGGGAGAGCCATATCTGGGAAATGGAATGCCCATAGACATTCTTTTATTATTTAGTATTCTTTTTATTGTAGAAAGTTTCAAATGGGAACACAATGGGGGAGGGCGATGTCATAATGAACGCAGCATGCTGATCCAAGGTTCCAGCCCCACCCTACTCTGCCAGTCTTATTTTATGCCTCCCCTCAGGCCTCTTTGTAACAAAAATTCTAGACATATTCCACCCATAAATATTTCAGAATGTATCTCTCACATATTAGAACATTTCTCAAAAAGCCTCAATACCACTGTCTCTTGTAGAGATGTTAAAGCCGTCTAATGCACAGTACCCGCTCAAACTTCCTCATTTTCCTCAAAAGCATCTTTTTAAGGCCCATTGATTTGAATTAAGATCAAAACCAGATTCGAGGGCTGAGTTCCTTTCATCTCTTTCTTCTTCCCTTGTTGAAGATACCGGGTCCTCCACTCCTGTACAATTGTCCCCACGGAGGACTTGAAGAATTGAACCTCATGATGCCATTTAACCCCGGGGCCAGCTGCCAAGGTAAGTGACTTCCGAGCAATGCTGGGACTCCTACCTGCCCACGCCTGGGACATGCTTTGGAAGGATGCACGCACTGTCGGGTGGGTCCTGGTGTGGCCGGCACATCGGCTGCAAAGCCCACCCCATCACGTGCCAATCCTGGTGTCAGCCCTTCGGAGCCCTGAGGCATGGGAGAAACCCACTGCCTCCTTTTTCTATCCATCCCTCGGATATCCCAAGGATCTACCAAGGTATGAGTTGCAGGGAACACAGCTGACAGGACCCCTAAATGCTGGGACCACTTAAAGTCAAGGGTCAGCAAACACTAAAGTGAGCCAGTGCCAGAAGGAGACCTGAGTCGGTACAGTGCTTGCCTTGCAAGAACAAGGATCGGAGTTCAAACGCAACACCCCATAAGAAGTGGTGGTGGCATTCATTTTTTATCACAGCCCTGGGAAGGCAGAGGCAGGAGGATCCTGGGCCTCAATGGCCAGACGGTCTAGCCAAATCAATGAGCTCCAAGCCAGTGGGAGACCCTGTTGCCAAAAAAAGAAAAAGACACCCCCACACACATACACATACACACATGCATGCACCAAATGCATATACACACCTCATGTACACATACATGTACATATATATACACACATACACACATACACCCACATGCACTGCATGGACACATACTCATACACATACACACATACACATGCATGTTCACATATGCACACACACACCACACCACCACATACACATGCCACACATACATATACATGCACATGCACACACATGCACACACATGCAGACACACATGCACACAGACACATACACATATATATGCCCACACACATACATACAAACATACATATGCATGAACACATATACACACACATATACCCACACACACCACACACATGCATGCAGACACACATACACACAGACATGCACACATATACACCCACACACATGTACATGCACACACACACACACAGAAGATTAAGGGTGCAGTCATCAGCAGCTGAGCAACCGACAGCACGCAGATCCTGATCTATCTGGGGGTGGGGACCTCCCTATGTGGGGGCAGAAGAGCGAGGCTGGGCAGGGGAGCCCTGAGCAACAGTGAGGAAGGGCAGGGGTCTTCAGAGTGGCAGGGCTACTGAGCCTGGGACCCATGGTGAGGACCATGGTCATCTCAGTCCTCCACCCCTTCACTACTGAGAGAATGAGCTCGGGGAGGGCAGGGAGGAACTGAGGAGCAAATGCCCACAAAGAGCTTCCTGTGCTGGGCACACCTTAGCTCGCATGGTGGGGATATCGCTGTGCATCTCTCCCGGGAGAGCCACTTGCCCAATGCACAGAGCCCGAGAAAGGCAAGAGGATGAGGCCCGGAACTGCCGAGCTCCCCTGCCCTCCAAAATCATCCCCTACAGAGGCAACTGGCCCAGGCCCGCTACCCCACAAGCAGGCCTGAGCCACGCCCCCATGCCTTGGTTTCCTAATCTAAGAAACAGGAATAATAATGGTTCCTGCTTCAAACAGGTTAACTTGAAGTGACCTGGCTCGTGTTAAATGCTTAGAATTGGGGGCAGGACTTGGTTGGCTCAGTTGGTATTGCTGGCCTAGTATGTACAACGCCCTGGGTTTGATGCGGCCACAGACACGCCATCTTCACGTAAACTGGGCATGGTGGCACATGCCTATAATCCCAGAAATAGCAAGGATTAAATGTTGAAGTCCATCCTCAGCTACATAGTAAGCTTGCAGGAGGTTGCACTACATGTGACTAGAGTCTGGCTGACAGTGTCGTCCAGATGGCCTGTGCTCGAGTTTGTGTAGCTGGTGGCCTCTTTGTCCACGACAGGACAACACTGAGACACCCCATCACTAGCTCCATAAATTCTGTCTCCGTGATCCACTAGGCTGGCTCCTGAAAGGTGTGGTGTGGGTGGGAGGGGCACGGGCTCACTTGATCCCCTGCTGGCTCCTGGCTAGGGATGGGGGCTAACTGAGACACCCAGGCCCCTTCTAGCACTGCCTGTCCTGGTTTGCTTTCTGTTGTGATAAACACCAAAATCAGAGCAACATGTGCAAGAGAGGGCTTATTTCCACGTACAGCTCCACAGCACACTCCGTGAGGGAAGTCGGCACAGGGGCTTAGGCGGGAATCGATGCCGAGGCCATGAAGAGCACTGCTCATGAGCGTTCTTCCTCTGGCTTGCTCAGCTGCTTTCCCAACACACCACCTGCCCAGGGATGGCATTGCCACAGTAAGCTAGGCCCTCTTCTACCAATTATCCACCCAGGAAATGCCCTACAGACATGGCCACAGGCCAGTCTGATGGAGGCGATTCTACAACTGAGGTTCCCTCTTCCAAGCAAGTATGCCAAGTTGACAACAAGATTAGCCACCAAGCTGCTCCAGACCTCCCCTCCATCCCCTTGGCTACCTCAGTTGCCAAGCCCAAAGGCCAGCTGCTACCCCCAGCCGCTCATCCCGGCTATGAGCTATGAGCTGTGTGCAGCTTGTTCGGCAGTCCAGGCCGTAGGTGAGGGGACTGAGGGTCAAACAAGGCTTCTGCAGGGTGTCTCGCCCTTGCCCACTCCTGGTTTCTGCCTTTGGGCTCAAATGTGTCCCTCGGAAGCTTGGGCCAAAGAGCTTGAGAACCGTCCCCATAGATCCCAGAGGGCTAAGCCCCACCCCCAGTCCCTCCATCTCAGCGTAGGCCCTGCTGCTCCCTTCCCTGCCCAGCTATTCTGGGACAATGGAGGCAGCAGATAGTGGGAGCCCTCTTCTCACCACCCGATCCTCAGATCTGAGAATAACACGAAACCCTGCTGCAGCTTCTAAGAGGGGCCAGTGGCTGTGGACAGGGCTACTGCCCTCACCACACCTGGCTCTGGGTTACAGGGCCTCCCTCTGCCAGCATCCCACTCACGTGATGTCAGCCAGGATGACGGCAGCTTTGGAAGTCTGTACCGGCTCACCAGGCGCACAGCAAGTCCTCAGAGACTGAGACATCGGCATCTGGTGGTCCCCAACATGCCAAACACAGACGTACTGGAACATTCTGGTCCTTCAAGGGTAGAGGATATGTCCGAAGGAGTTGTGGACCCTGGCAGCCTAGGTCACGCTCCTCTAACCGCACACCTCTCCCTCCTTACCTCTCTCAGGGCCCAGGCCTGGCCCCAACTCCCTGAGCTCTGTTCACGGTGAGAGAATGACAGTCCCCTCATGCCCTATCCTCTCGTGTGCTTCCTTCCCTGAAGGCCCCTACCATCCTGGTCCTGTCTATTCACCCATCCAGCCTCCTGGATCCCATAGACGTTAAAGGCCATTGTATTTGCTTGGCCTCTACTTTGGATGTTCAGTCGATGCTGCCACCTTTAGCTGACATGCAAGGCAAATCCTCAGCTCAGAGTCACTGTGCTAACTTCCCAGATACCATGAGGTCCCCAGTCCATGCACTGAGGGCAGGGAAAGGAGGCAGAGCTCCCAGCACTGCAACTCACACACCCATCAGGTGCATGTCACAGCCACAAATCCATCCACACACACACCACACACACACACACACACACACACACACACACACACACACACACACACATGCCATAGTCCTGATTTACCAAGCTCTCCCTCCCCCTGAACCAGGCTCTGAGTCACACACCACAACCCACCACCAAACATGGTCATCATCACTGATCAGAGACCTTGGCCCAGCTAGGAACACTGAATGCCCATGGCAGGAAACTGGACCCAGAGAGACTTAAATAAAGGTTTAATTTCTCACAGATCAGATGTCAGAAAGAACAGCTCTAAATGATTGTCTGGGCCTTTCCCTCATGGTGGCAAAGTAGCTTCCCCAGATCCAGCCATCATACCCACATTCACAGCAGGAAGAAAGGGTCTTTGGCTGTGGAACTTACTCCAGAAGCCTCAACTGGCTTTCCTCAGTTCCCGCTGAGCTATATGGTAACTCCTCACAGCAAAGAAGGCTGGGACAATGAACCAAAGGTAGGGCACAATTGACAGGGAACCACCATGAGCCATCTGACCTTGCTGAGCTCCCAAAGTCCAGGTCCATTGGTCAGGTACAGAGAGCCAGGAGCAACTGAGACCAGTCCCGCAGCCGCAGGTCACAGACCCTGGTTTTGTCCTGATGGGGCTGGTCTTCAAGGAATGGCTGAGGCCAGAGCCAGAGGTCAGACCCCCCAGTCAGGGCACACGTCTCTCTCAGGAGAGTAAGGACCCTGAGCACCCCCTAACTCACAGTCTCTACAGTGTGACCAGGTGCCTGGGCCTGACACACGTTCAACACCAGCCACAGTCCAGGTCCCGGCCTTTCCTGTCACCCAGAGGTCCTACGAGGAACCATCTGTCATGGGCACTCGCCCAGGAGCCCTCGGGACCACTTAGGGGATGGGGGAGCAGGCAGAAGTGTCCATCAATCTCTGCAGCAGTTCAGAGCTCACGGTGCCACCGCCAGGGGACACCAGGGTGTGTCCGGGTAGAGGAGACAATGGAGGGAGCGAAACCTGTGAAGAGGCCATCAAGGGAAGACAGTTACCCCAACTGACCCACTGGTACTGTGAACGCTCAGCCCGGGTAACTCCATGTCACATGGGGCTATCCCATGCCCGGCAGGACAGTGACATCCCCAGCCTCAACCCAGGAAAGGCTAGCAGCACCCCCAGGGTGTAGCAACAGAACTGCCTCCGGACATTGGCAAAACCACCCCTGATTTGAGAGCCTCTCCTTTGAGACACCGAGAGCCCCCTGACTGAGTTCTAGAATCTTCAGGCTCACCAAAAAAAAAAAATGTACGTCAACTAACTGAGGCTCTGACTCGCATGCCTCTGCTGACAGGCAGCTCAGTCCACTAAAAGGCAGCTCCTTGCCGGGCGGTGCACGCCTTTAATCCCAGCACTCAGGAGGCAGAGGCAGGTGGATCTCTTATTTCAAGTCCAGCCTGGTCTGCAGAGTGAGCTCCAGAGAAACCCTGTCTGGAAAAACAAACAAACAAAAAAGGCAGCTCTCTTTCCTCTTGGAACTCTGAATTTCTTCTTCGTTGCACTGAGCCAAATTCTGTCTCCTCAAAAGGGCTGTGCTTACCATAGCCCTGACCACAGGGCTCTTGGAACAGCCGTGGGCCCCAGTGCTGCAGATGGAGAGACGGAAGCCCGGAGAGGACAAGATACTTATCTAAGGTCACACAAAGAGAATGCAAACCTACTCTCTCTGCTCCAGTTCTGTGTGCTCAGTCACCATGACCTACTTTCCCTCAAGGCTCTTCCGTCCTTGGGTGCCTAGGTCTCCACCTCCACCCTGCACCTCAGCCCACACCCACCTGGAAGGGTCCTCTTCGTGGGAGAAGGGGCCCTGTAGCTTGATGATGTTCAGTTTCCCCTCAAAGACACCGTAGCTGAGGGTGACCTGGGGGAGATGGGAGGGTGTTTGGGGGAGAACCACAGGGGAGCATTTTGATACCAGCAGGGAAGACTCTGGGTCTTCAGAGAGGCCTGAGCCTCCTGCACCAATGGAGCCCAGCCCCTCCTCAGAGGCACTGCAGCCTGAAGGCTCCCTCCTGCCTCCGTCTATGTGGCCCCAGCAGCCAAGCTTACCCAGGACACTGGTGATTCCCTCTTCCTACAGGTTTGGACACCAAGCTCATTGAGAAGGGATCGGTCCCCTCAGCTGAGTGTCTGGACTAGCTAGGAGGTTTCCACAGCCCCGTGCAGGCTTCAGCCAATCCTGGACTGAACCAGGTCAGGAAGATAAGCCACAGAGACTTCAGCTAAGAAGCAGACACATGCCATAGCTGAAGACTGATGGCTTGGTGGCCCCCAGGGTTCACAATCACCATTCTGGCTGCACCTCCCTCTGTGCCACAATTAGCTCAGTCTTCTGGGCCTTGGTTTTCCCATCTAGAATGGGGATAATATTTGTGGTTGGCCTTTGGAGATTTATATTTAGACAGGGGCTAAAACTTCTGGTACTCCTGCCTCTACTTCCAAGAACTGAATTAGAGGTCTGCACCACAAGACCCGGTTTCTGAAGGCCCAGGGATCAAACTCAGGGCTTCACACACCACATGCTTGTCCTCCCCACTAAGCTACCTCCCAACCCTATAGTCGGCCCTGTATCTGCAGCTTCTACATCTGTGGATTCAACCAACCATGGACTGAAAATATCCCAGCGACTGCATCTGTGCTGTGCACTTTTTTCCCTTCTCCTCTATTCCCTAAACAACACAGCGTGACATTCTACCGAGCCTTTCTATTCTATTAGGAATGGGAAATAGCCCAGAGCTGATTTAATGTGTGTGGAGGAGGCTTCGGGTTCTGCGGAACACTGCAGCCCTTCACATAAGGGACTGAGGTTGAGGGTTTGGGGGTCCCCGGGGCCCTGGAGGCAGTTCCTGTAGATGCCAAGGGGGGCCTGAGTGATGACTGGCAGGGACAGAGTGAAGAGGGCAAGGCCCCTCATGCTGCCAGGTGTGACAAAGGCAGTGCCAGTTAGATGCCCTGCTTCTGGCCACCCCAAACTTGTCCACCTTTCCTGGCTTCCCGGTAGGTGGGCCCCACACCCTGGTTCCCCGCCTAGGCAATCTATTGGCTCCAGGCACTGACCCAAGCTAGGCCATCAGATCATGGGATCTAAGGGTCAGCTGATGGTCTGTGGTCCTTCTCTCCATGGTGACTACAGACCTAGGGCTGAGATCATCCCAAGGACCTAGTCACCTGAAGACAAGACCAGTGAGGAGAGATTGGATGGGAGAGGAGACAGTCCCTTCTGAATGCCCTGTCCCTCCTTGCTACTCAGTTTCATATGAGTACTGTCACGTGTACCCCAAATTCTGACTCTGTAGGGCAGGAGCCCTCTGGCCAGGCAGTGGGGCTGGCAGGCAGGTCTACAAGCCAAGCCAGTGTGCCCCAGGAGCAGTTACAGCCTGCCAGGCGCAGGTTCAACACTCACTACGGGCTTTGAGGACCAGTGAGCAGCACCAGGAGCCTGTGATGGAGGGGACTCCAGACAGGAGTGGGAGGGCCACCTGGCTCTTCCTGGCTCCTCAGGAGGACAGTGTGGAGGACGGAGGATTCAGAGTGGAAAGAGAGACAAGGGGGGAGACCCGGGGACATCACCCATGCCTGGAAAGTCCTCGGGGCCTGAGCTACTGTGTCTAAAAGGGGTGTGCTGCTCCCTGGGCCTCTGTTTCCCCATCAGTATGCGATGGCCAAGCCCCATAAGCTCAAGTTCCAGGTTGATTTCAAGTACCCCAACCTTCCCCTGGGGAGACCCTTTTCCCCCACCCCTCTCCCTCGGCTCCACAGCTGACTCACCTGCTCCAGAAGCTGGGCGGCCCCCAGCAGCTGCAGGGTCTCCAAGTGTGAATGGAAGAGGGGGCTGGGCTGCAGGCGACCCCCCAGCTTGCACTCAATGATGTAGCCCACGGTACAGTCGTCAGGGAGGCGGATGAGAGCAGAAGTGTCCACGAAGTGGGAGCCGCTGAAAGACGGAGCTGGACGGTGGCCGCTGGCCCAGGCCCTGCACAGCTGAGCCCCACCCCACCCCCACTCCCACCCCCCACCCCCCCACTCTCCATCCCCCCACCCCCGCCTCCCAGCAGGGCCGGTGCTGGGCCAGCATGCCGCCCTGGGACACTGGGCAAGTCCGGAACTTGGGGAGTCTCAGGCTCCTCCCCTGAGGAATAGGTTGGCAGCAGCCCTGCCAAGAAGGTCCTAGAAGGACTGGGTAGAGGAATGGTGTGGAGCCCCGCTAAATGTTTCCTTCCTTCTCCCCATTTCCTCCCATTCCTCCGCTCATAGAGTCAGCTTGACACCCCCTGGCTCCTTGTCCCTCACTAGCAATGAGAACCCAGACATGAGAAAGGGGCGTTTCCTGCCTGACACAGACGGGGGAACTGAGGCTGGGGCCGAGTCAGAGGGAAGCATGTGGTCTGGAGGGCTGGGGAGGAAGGGAGGACTTCCCAGAGGCAGCAGTAGGCTTTCAGTGGCATCAACCAGTGTCCGGGAAACATCTCCTGACCGTCCAGGACCATCAATGTCCTCTCCCCGGGATTCCTGGCCAGCGTGGGGTGGGCACAGAAATCCAGGCTGAGAGAACCCCAGCTACAGATTTATGTGGGGATGGGCACCACAGAGGTGGGCAGAACACAGTGGGGCACCCTAGTCACAGGTGTGCGACTGCCGGGACTTGCCCTAAGGACAGCATGCCCTCTGGCATACGGAATGCTCTGGGAAACAGGGACAGTGGCTGAGCAGCTGAGTGACCTTGAACCTGGATGACCTAAGGCTCGCCAACCTCTCATGAGGGTTCTAGAGGTGGCACTGCCCTCCCTCCTGTTCTAGTCCTCCCGGTGAAGCACAGCCTGACCCGAGACAAAGATCCACGCGAGTTCATGGCCACTGACACCAGCCTGGGAGAAGGCCAGGCTCAGCTACCTCCACCCCCACCCATGCTCCCAGGATCCCTCTCCTGTGGGGCCTACAGGGATGTCTCAGATAAAATGCCACCTCTTCCAGGAAGCCTTCCTGCTGTCCCCAGTCAATAGCCTCTCTCCCCATCTCTGAGGGCTCCAATGCATAACCTTATAAACATCAACCATCAGAAGATAAAGATGGTGTCCACCCAGATATTTTTCCACTAAGTCCTTACAATGCCATTGGCCACTACATTTTCAGTTCCATTCATACATGGGGTAGCGAAGGCAGAGGGTACCAAACCACACTCCCTAGATGTCAACAGAGATGTTCCCCACTGGGCTGCCCTCACACAACTGAATAAGAGGCAGTTCCCCTGGGTCCCGCCTTGTCCCTCCTACCTCAAAGGCCACTCCCATACCTAACAGCCCCTCCCACCCTCCCGCCCTCCCGCCCTCCCACCACCCCCACCACTCCCACCACCCCCACCACCCCCACCACTCCCGGGCCTCTGCTTACCTGGCCCATGGCACCATCTTTAAAGCCAGCTGGCGGCTGATGCAGAAGCCAGCACCCCCTGTGGCAAACCAGAACTGTACCAGCTTCTGGAAAGGGGACGGCAGAGACGGGCAGTGAGCCCAGGGAACTCAGGGGCACCAGCTAGACCACCCTTTCCCCCCAGCCACCATGACCCCGAAGCTCCCATGCTTCACGCCTCGCTGGAGGCTGAAGCCTGGCCTCAGAACACCACTTTACAGCCAGGGAGCCAAGGCCCAGTGTCACACAGGGACTCATGAGTGATCAGGTCACAGGGGGCAATGGAAACCTAGCCAGAGTCTGGCTTCCTGGAAGAGGAGGCCTTTGGACTGAGACATCTCTGTAGGCCCCCATAGGAGAGGGATCCTAGGGGTGGCAGTGATAGAGAGACATGTGACATTTTACCCTCTTCCTTTGGGGGACCCAGTACCTCCTCCCCTAGGCCACAGAGGAATACAGCCCAGGGCTGGGCCTAGCAATAGGCACATGACTTAGGTCGGCCAATTAGATCCCTTCCCAGAGTGCTCTAGGAAGACCAGGGTGGGGAGGCCTCCACACAGGGTCACTGGCCTGAGGAGCAGTGTTTCCTGAGGCCTCCTACACCAGATCTACTCTCACTCTCCCCGGCCCAACGACCACCTTCACCTCAGCCCCGGCCTCTTCCCCACTCTCGTGACGACCCTGAATTCACCTGTGGGTTCTCCAGACCTTTGGGAGAACTTTTCCCTTCTGCAGTTTCATGTCTTGGTCTAAAAACACCACCCCGCCTCCTTACCTTCCTACAAGCATACAGTTGGTGCTGAATAAATGCATCTTGCATTGGGCTGAGCTTTCCCCGTGATGCTTTTGCAGAGAGACCCCTAGGAGGAGGCCCAAGTCTCCATCTCCCCCATTTGCCCAGCCATGGGACCTCAAGGGAACCTCTTCCAGAGTCTGGGTCTTCAGTTAGGTTTGGGAGGACAGATGTCCAGCTCTGTCATCCAACAGCCCTCCTTCCTAATTTACTTCCACAAGTGTCATTTAGAGATAGTTCAGGGTTCCAAGAGGAAGTGCTTAATAAATGTGTGTTTTATTAAAATTAACAAGTGTGGGGCTGGAGAGACGGCTGAGAGGTTAAGAGCACTGGCTGCTCTTCCAGAGGTCCTGAGTTCAAGTCCCAGCAACCATACGACAGCTCACAGCCATCTACAATAAGATCTTGCACCCCCTTCTGGTGTGTAGGCACACATGCATGCAAAATGCTGTACACATATAAATAAGTCTTTAAAAGAAAAAAAGTAGGTGGCTTCCACTCCCATGAAATCACAGCAACCAAAAGAAACATCGCAAGGACCTCAGTCTGAGCAATCCCTGTGCCTGGCCCTGTGCTAAGGGCTGTGGAAAGGCTGTAGCCCAAGCACAGTGACCAGGGAATGGGGGCCGAGGTCACTTACCAAGGCCAGGCCAGAGCTCTTTTGCCTTTGCTGCCCTACCCTGAAGAACTCTAGGCTCTGCACTGGCCTGGGCACTCTGGGACTCTAGAACATTCCAAGACAGAATAGGGGGCGAGGGACACTCCCTTTGGTGGTATATGCCAAGGAGAGCATCATGCATGTTGTGGGTGTGCTGGTTAACTTGACTCTAGTTTGTGTCGAGTTAGAGATGCCCGGGGAAAAGGGACTCCCAATTGAGACAATGCCTCCATTGGATTGGCTTGTAAGCAAGTCTGTGAAGCTTTTTCTTTTCTTTTTTTTTTGTGGGGGGGATTGGTTTTGGTTTTTTGGAGACAGGGTTTCTCTGTAGCTTTGGAGCCTGTCCTGGAACTTGCTCAGTAGACCAGGCTGGCCTCAAACTCACAGAGATCCTCCTGCCTCTGCCTCCCGAGTGCTGGGATTAAAGGTGTGCGCCACCACCGCCCAGCTACGAGGCATTTTGACTGATGACCAGTGTGAAAGGGCCACACAGCCCACTATGGAGGGTTCCACCCCTGGGAAGAGGTCCTAGGTTATATAAGAGAAAAAGCCAAGCAAGTCACGAGGAGCAAGCCAGTAAGCAGCACCCGTCCATGCCTTCCTGCCTTGATTTCCCTCAAAGATGGACGGTCACTGGGGTGCACAGCCAAGTAGACCCTCTCCTCCCAGAGTTGCTTTGGTCATGGTATTTATTACAGCAATCAGGAGAGTGGGCACAGGTCCAGGTGTACCCAGCCAGTTGCGGAACTGGCCAGGCAAGATCTGTGGCTAAGAAATGAATCCCATAATACTCATCCAGTCCCCAGTCCAGGGCCCCTGACAGATGGTCCCACCTATTCTAGTGTTCACAACCACCCTGTGATCACCTGCTGTTGTCAGCTGCTCCGCAGACCAGAAACTGACACACAGAGAGGTTGACCAACTTCAATCGGAGCCACCAAGCCAGGAGCAACGGGGCTGCCATATGAACCCTGGGTGGGGCTTGCTCCAGCCTGGAATCCTCAGGCCTGGAGGCAGAGGGGCTCAGGCTGGATGCGAGGTCGGAGTGGAGGCTGGGGACACCCCTCGGCTCACCTGGAGTGGCACATGCACACACACCCTGGGGCCCACGAGGATTTAATTAGGGCTCAGCGGCTGATGAGTGACTGATAATTAAGGCTCCGGTTTCCCCCAGAGCAGCAGATGGTGGCCTGGGGAGGGGGGAAGCCCCAAGCGTCAGCTCCTGCTCCAAGCAGGGCCTCCTGAGAGGGGGCCTCCTCATCCCTGCCTTCTCCCTACCCTGGGGTTACTACCCGAGCTCCAGAAACTAGGCAGACTGGGGGCAGGGAAGAACCGTGCAATTAGGGGCGCACAGGCAAAACCTCATTATTTATCTGGTATCTGGTTGAAGCAGGGCGCACAGGTCCCCCAGGTTCTGTTTGTTTTCTAACCCGGCCATAGTGACATCCTATGACTGTCACTGGGTCCACAGTCAGCTGATTCTGGGCCCCCTAGCTCCTGGTGTCCACACTTCAGTGGCTGGGCAGTGAAGAAGTTAGGGGAGTCTACAGTTCTGGGCAACCACAGTTTGTCTGTCACCTGGCCCAGCAATAGCTCAGTATGTTTCTGGCTTTGAGACCGTTTCACTGTATAGCCCAGGCTGGCCTGGGAATCCACTATGCAACCCTGGCTGGTCTAGCACTGGCAATGGCTGCCTCGGCCTCCCCAGGTGGTGGGGTATGCACCCCGTGGTGCTGGGGCTCAGACCTAGGGCTTTGTATATGTTAGGTAAGCAGTTTACCAACTGAGCTCCAGCCCCAGCCCAGAAATGTTGCGTTTTAAGATCCTGTATAAATCCAAGGTGATACCAGGTGCCTGGGGTCTTGGTCATGGATGGTGTCAAGAAAGCCCAGCAGACCAGACACAGGCCTTCTTGCCAAGCCAGGACTCCTGGATGACCCAGGCCTTATGAAGGGATCAGGCCCCGCCTCATGGATAGGTCCCGCCCCCTAGTATCCAGCCAACCGGAAAGGGGGTTAGGAACACACCGTGCGGTTTTTTGATTGCAGCTCAGAGGCGTGGATGGGCCGGTTCAGGCTGGGCTTGCCCACATAGACGTCGCGGTCCTGCGGGAATGTTCTCAACAGCTGGAGCAGTGCCCTGGGGTTCACGTAGTTGTCGTCGTCCACGTGGCAGAACCACCTGTGGGGACAGGGTCACAACGAACTTGTGAAAAGGCTGTGTTCCTCCGCCATCAAGAGCTAACAGCTACGGGCCGGGTAGCTGTCAGGGCAGACAAACGGTGAGGGATGGAACTCAGCGCCACCTTTGCAGGAGCTGGGTCAAAATCTCCCAGAGTCCGACCTCGTGGTCTCTTACACAGGACAGCTTTGGGGAAAGATTACCATGTGACAGTCATCACAGCAAAGCTTTAGGCAGAGCTGCATCGAAGCTCCCTAGCAAAGTGGCAAAAGGCCCGCGACCTTTGCAATAAGAATGAATTCCATCGGCCGACAACCGGAGCTCAGGGTTAGGGGCCCAGAGCAGCGGTTCTCAGCTGTGGGGCGCGACCCCCCTGAGGGCGAAACAACTCTTTCGCTGGGGTCACCTAAGACCATCAGAAATATCAGACGTTTACATTATGGCTCACAACAGTACAAAATTACAGCTATGAAGTAGCAATGAAAATAGTTTTACGGCTGGGGGGTTACTACAGTATGAGGAACTGTGTGAAAGGTTGGAAGCATCGGGAAGGTTGAGAACCGCTGGCCCAGAGGAAGGGTCCGTGATAAGCAGATCCTATTGGTGGAGGGTGCAGAGCACATGGGGCCTCTTTCATGGGGATGGCCCCGGTTTAGGACCTAAAACTACACCACTCGGGCTATTGGGGGATTCAGGTGGAGGCTAGCTCCCAATAGAATAGTACTTTAAAAAAAAGTTTTATTTATTTTATGTATGAATGCTCTATCTGCACATACATCTGCTGGCCAGAAGAGGGCACCAATGCCGTTATAGATGGCTGTGAGCCACCATGCCGCTGCTGGGGATTGAACTCAGTCTGTGCTCCTAGCCCCTGAGCCATCTCCCCAGCCCCTAGAATAGAACTCCTTCTAATAGGACAGTTGGACCACTTTCAGATAGATACAGGCTTCAAGGCCACCCAGCCAGTGAGTGGCAGGATGTGACTCCAGGTGGTCCACTTCCTGCCTGCTAGATGACAAAGGGTGAATCAGACCCCAGGAGGCCCCAGGATCCCTTCCCTGGGCCCAGATCCCTCCATTTCGTGGGGGAACAGAGTGCTGGGGTGTGCGTGTCTGAGTATGTTCAGGTACAGATATGTGCATGCATCCAGAGGCCACCCTTGGGAGCTGTTCCTCCTGTTACTGTCCCCCAAGACAGGGTCTCTCACTGGGACCAGGAGCTTAGGATGTGATGCCAGCAAGCCCCAGAACCTGCCTGTCTCTACTGCCTGGCACTGGGGTTAGAAGCACGTGTACGTGATTTGGGCTAGGCACTGGGTATCGAACTCAGGTCCTTGGGCTTGCAGTTAGTACTGTACCCACTGAACCATCTCCCCAGCCCCACCCAGTTCAAAAGGCGGTCTGAGGCCAGCGAGATGGCTGAGGGGGTAAAGGCACCTGCCAGAAAGAGGATGGAAAGAGAAAACCAGTTCCCAAAAGTCGCCCTCTGACCTTCCCACAATGCCATGGCACACATACACCAACACATGCATGCACACAGAGAGACACACACAGACAAATGAAACACACAAACAAATGTGACTCTAAAACACTAAGCCAGCCACACCTTTAGTTCCAGCACTCAGGAGGCAGAGGCAGGCAGATCTGTGTGAGTTTGAAGCTAGCCTGGTCTACAAAGTAGTACCAGGATAGCCAGAGCTACATAGTGAGATCCTCTCTCCAAAAAGGAAAAAAGAAAGAAAGAAAACAAAATAAAACAACAACAACAAAAATGAAAGAGATGGCCTGAGGCAGAAGTCACCCGGGCCCCAGTGACCTAGCAACACTGACCTGAGCCCACTGGCCAAGAAGGCATCGAACTCTGCAGCCATCTTGCAGGACAGAGCAGGATGGCTGTGCTCTGCGGAACAGTTGGTGACCACGAGGTGGGAACCTGGAAATGGGAAGCAGTCAGGGGACCTGCCCAGCGCCCTCCTCCAACACTGACCCTTGGGGACATAGGACAACAAGGCTGGACCTCAGAGAGCCCGAGGGCTCATCCCCTCCCAGGGGAACTGAGGCAGCAGATGGAAAGGCGCCTTGTCCAGCAGCCTCTTACACCTACTCTACTTCTGGGCACGAGGCAGTCCTCAGTGCCAAAGGCAGGGTACATAATTCCTGGGGATCTCAAGACCCCGTCACAGCCACGCTGCTTTTCCTGAGCACAGTGGAGGACCACCACCCCAGTGAGGAGTTACCCAGTCTCTCCTGGAGGTTTCCGTCTGGGCTGTCAGTGAAGATGAATGTCTGTGGAGAGGAGGGGAGGCATCAGGGTAGGTTGATGGAGACCCCCAATCTACAGCCCACCAAGGCCGCCCCCAGACTAACCCACACACAGGGGGACACAGACACTGCAGACTTCTGTCCTCAGGCACACCTTCCTCATGCTCACATACAACTAAGTTCTCAAGGACACACAACTCCGGGGTGAACCAGCCCAGCTATATCCGCTCTCCAGGGCCACGCCCCCTAAGCCGACTCACGCCTCTTCTGCACTGTGTAAGAAAGCAGGCTGTAAACCAGGTAGTGGTGGCTCACACCTTTAATTCCAGCACTCTGGAGGCAGAGACAGGCAGATCTCTGAATAGCCACACCATACAACCACAAGCCCTTGTCCAAGTGCCGAGGCCCATAAGCACCTCAGGGACCGCACACACTGGCCTCCTGCTTTCTCAGATCCGGCATGTGCCAGGAGGGCCACTCACACCTCCTCCCCAGTGACTTTCTAGAGATGGGACTGAGTGGGACCCCAACCCACAGGCCCGGGCTATTTCTTATTTTGTTTATTTACCGAAACAAGGTCCCACACTATAGATCAGGTTAGCCTGGAACTCAACTACATAATCCCAAACTGGCCTGGAACTAGTGATTATCCTCCTGTATTGGCTTCTTGTGTGCTGGGATTACAGGTGTGACTTTGCATGATGGGGACATTTCTTGCCTTCCCTAGGTGGGTGAGAATCAATCTCTTTGTCAGCCAAATACCAACTCCAAGCCAGCCAGCTTCAAACCCTCCAGGATCTGCCTGTAAGCAAGGCAGAGTCGCAGCAGGCAGGAGACACGTCACCCCACCCCAGAGCTAGCCCAGAGTATACAGAACTTCCCTACTGCCCAAAGAGCACACATTACCACAAAACATCTTGAAGGCCTTTGGTAGTATCCTGACCCTTGGGCTGTTCTGCCAGCATTTGGAACAATTTTGAACTTCTTCTAAGTGAGGGCTTAGGAAACCGTGTGCCGTGTCCCCCTCCCCCTGCTGGGTTCAAGACCTCTGGAATGTCCATCCTCACTGGTCCTGGGCCTGTATGACCTCCTTTATTGTCCTTCCAAGACCAGGCCCCCAGTCACACCACAAACCCTCCCAGACCAAAATAGCCCCTGGCCTGAGCCTCGGGTTACCTATCTGTAGAATGGGAGAGCATAGCATCTGTGTGAACAAAGTGAGGTCCATGTAAGACAAGAGAGAGTGGACAGGAAGTTAGAACTGCCAGGGAAGGAAGAGCATACAGAGAAGGCAGCCTCTACTTCTTGTATCTCACTCGGAACAGGCACAGGGGGCCAGAAGCCAGGGGCAGGGCACTGGGAAATGGGGCATGAGGGAACCAGACCTCTCTCCCAAGACGCACGACCACAAGCTTACTTCTGAGACACTGTCATCTCTCTGCCTACTGTCCCCTCAGGACCAGATAGACAGCACCTATACACACCTGTTAATGTCATCCATGACTCCCTATTCCCCTTAGGATAAGTGAGGTCTGGACTGGAGAGAGGGCTCAGCGATTAAGAGCACCACCTACTCTTCCAGAGGACCCAGGTTCAATTCCCAGCAGCCACATGGGGATCCAGTGCCCTCTGCTGGCCTCTGTGGGTACTGCATACATACAATGCACAGACGTCTGCACATGCAGGCTAAAACACCCATACACATAACATAGACACATTTTCTAAAAAAGTTAAGTGTGGCTGGGCAGTGGTGGCGCTCGCCTTTAATCCCAGCACGCAGGAAGGAGGCAGAGGCAGGTTTTTGAGTTCAAGACAGCCTGGTCTACAAAGCTACACAAGGAAATCCTGTCTCAAAAAAACAAAACAACAACAAAAAAGTTAAGTGTGGTCAAGTTAAGTGTGGTCAAGAAAGAGACATCTGACTCTGGCCACCTGATGTGACTTTACCTCAGCCCTTCCTGCCCTACCCCTGGGGCATCTCTACTCAGATTTCCTTCAGTTACCCCACACGTTAGGGACACATCTTCTGCACATTATGAGCTCTTTGAACCTCAAACTGCCAACTCTAGCCCCTCCCCACAAGAGACCTACCCTGACACCTGTCCCAGAGGACTCCTGTACTCTTCTGGGACCCCACTTTCTCCTCAGCCCCTCCTGCCAGAAGGCAGCTATCTGTCAGTCCCCAGTGTCCCAGGACCTGGCTCTCTGTCAGGGCCCGCTGAGCCCTCTTCCTGGCGTCTGCTTCTGCCTGTCACATTGAGCTGGTGCCAGAGCCCTGGATGCTCTGGAGTGGCCTAGGCCACCCCTCCCCCACAAGGCATTATCGGCTGGACCCCCGGGACCCCTCTCCACACCTGCAGCCTGGCCTCCTGCTGAGCCCCAGCCTCTCAAAGCCCAGTCACCCTAACTCTTCCCTGGGTGCTGGAACATCGGGACTGAGCCCAAAAAAATACAAGCAAGGGCCAGCACTGGAGCTGTGGCATAGCGCTTGCCCAGCGTGCTCAGGCCTGGGGTTCAGTCTCTAACACTGGGGAAAGCCACACACGCACGTGCACGCACGTGTGCACACACACACGCACACACAGGTTCACTGGTAGAGCAAGCACCTGCTCTTGCCCCTATGAGGCCCTGGATTCCACGGACAGCGTCAAAAAGGTGATCCCCACCCACCCTCCACACAGCTGTGCCCTCTCCCCACTTGCTGGTCCCAGGGCCTTGGTGTCACAGCACCTGCTGCCTTCACGTGCTCTGTCCACCCATCCCATCCCCCGCAGTACCCTGACTTCTGTCTTTCTCTGCCCCCAAGGCCCAACCCTCCTCCCCGATCCCCAGGCTGTCTTCCTTGGCCTCTGGCTGCGTTCTGCCCTCACCCAGGCCTCCTGGAAACACAGCTCCAGAGGGAGCCAGCCAAGGAGCTGGGTCGTTCTTGCAGAGCATGGGACAAACAGGCTGAGGATGTTTGCCGAGGTGGGGTGGGAGGTGCATCGGGATTCGGGAAAGGACTAAGATCCAGGCTAGAGTCTGGGGCGGGCTGGAGAAGGCCCGGGAGCTGTGGATTTAGCTCTTGGGAACACAGGGTGGTGGGCAGAAACAGCGGGCTGCATTTGATTTAAGTGGGAGACCCAGACAATAGTTAGTTACAGCTCCATAGACTGGGAAACAAAGAGGCTGGCAGGCCACTGGGGCAGGGGAGGGGGTGGCCGGGGACCATCTGCTGCAGTGAAGGGGAGAGGGGACCGAAGCCATTTCCCTCTGCCCAGCCCCCACCTGGGAGGGACTGGAGGGAGAAAGGCTCCTTGAAACTCAAAACACACAAAACAGCATCCCCGCCCATCCCCTCTGCCAGACAAAAGCCACACACGAGTCCATCCCAGCACACGAAGCTCGGGCTACCTGTCACCCATCACCTTTTACCAGCCGGGTACCCAGCACTGGAGTTAACCAACTAGGGCTGTTTCCAGACACACTCGTGTTGTGCAAGTGTGGAAACTGAGGCCCATAGCCAGGACCACCGGGAGAAATGAGCCTAGAAGCAAGGATCACCTGCCTGCCTTCTACACCCGACACCCCTCCCTCCACCTCTGCCCTTGCTCTGGCTGGGGTTCCAACACCTCCCCTGCCTCCACCCGACCTCACTGTGGATGGGCGGTCAGTGCGTGCGTGCGTGCGTGCATGCGGTGGTTAGCAGGGTTGAGGCGCACTATGTCTCCGACTGCAGCCCTTGGAGGAGCTGACAGGCCGTCAGCCTCTGGGAGAACCTGGGACATACAGTTAGGCCTCTTTGCCAACCTTGTTCTGCCAGGCTCCAACGCCTCAGTTGTGGCCCAGGACCAGCACTCCAGTAACCCTGGAGGCTCTGATTTGCCCACACCCCCGCCCCCCGAAAAGAAAGGGACCCAGTTGAGAAACAGAAGGCACCCACTGGCCTTCTGGGTGACTGGCCGGCCTGTCCCCATCTGCAGCCTTGGTTTCCTCTTTTGGGGCTAGGGCACCATCACAGTGAGCGAGACAGGAAAGCGCCAGGGGCCACGTGAGGCCTTGCTCCCTGGCACACTCAGACACAGCAGCTCCACAAACAGGAAGGTCTGTACAGAGGGCCAGCCCTGCTGGCTTCCGAGGAGGAACCACACTCTCCTCAAGACAAAAAACTGTAGGGGGGGGCAGGGGCTGGGGTTGCAGGGAACTCTACTGGGAAACAGCTTGTGTCTATGCCCGATGGGGAAACAAGGGAGGAGGGCACCCTCTCCGGGTACCCCCACCTCTCCCACACTGAACTGTCTCCTCTCCTCGGCCTCCAAGGGCTCAGTCACTTCCTCCCACAGGGCCAGCAGCCACGATGGGGACGAGTGTGTGTGTGTGTGTGTGTGTGTGTGTGTGTGTGTGTGTGTGTGTGTGCGCGCACGCGCGTGCGCACAAGTCATGAGACCACTTCTACCTGTCCTGAGGTGGTCTACACGTCCCCCCACCCCTGGCTTTGATTGATGGGGCCTTGAGTATGGGGAGGAGAGCTCGGCTTTCAGGAGCCACACTCTCTTATGATTGTGTTTAGCGTACATGTGTGTGAGCACATGCACACACACACACATGCACACACACACACACACGCACACACACACAGGTATTCCGCATGTCGGGCGCTCCCCACGTCATCTCCTGCCCGTTCTGCCTGGGCCACTGTCTCCCAGTAGCAGCTCAGGAAACCAGGAGGCTAGACCCTGCCCTCACCCCCCTCAGCAGCACAGTGGGGCAGGAACCGAGAGGAGGCCCCCTTTGAGCAGGCCACACCTCAACACCTCCCCAACATCCACACCACACCCCTGCGACTTGCAGCCAAGGCCATGCTCAGAGCCAAGGTAGGCAACTGCTCAGGTCTGGTGGGCTGCACCTTCCTGCAGACCCTCAACATCCACCCCGAGGCAAGATAGGGCCAAGAATCTAGGAGAAGAGGGGGACCCTTAGAGGACACAGCAGCCTAGGGCAAGGGCCTGTGAGTCTGAGGGTACCCAGCATGGCAGTGGGGGTGGGTATGAAGGCAAGAATGAGCGGAGAGAGACCCCAGAAGGACCCCCCGGGGGGCAGTTTCTCCCCAGACCAAATCGGGAAGACCCCGGTGAACCCCTCATCCAGGAGCTCTCTCAAGCCTCAAGGTGGCCCGCCTGTCACCTGTTGCCTGGTCCTGGAGACCCACGTGTCAAGGAGCAGGTCCAGGCGAGCGCGGTGGAAGGCCCAGGTAGTCTTGACTGCGATGAAGATGTCGGCCAGCTGCAGCTCCAGGGACCCTGGGTTCGGCTGGCTCAGCCTGAGCGTGTCCTGCGCCACCCGCAGGGACACGCTAGAGTGGTATCGGAGAGACAGGAGTCCCACGCACAGGAGGGTGAAGAGGGCTCCTGCCAGGCTCCGAAAGGCCCGGCAGTGCATTGGTACCAGGCCCCCAGACAGTGAAGCCCCCGACTCCCCCGTCAGTCTGGGGTGGGAGGCTGGTCAGGCGGGGGCCCTGGGACGGGCAACAGTCTGGCAGGCATCGAGGGGCAGGCACCGATGGGAAAGGAGGAAGCCGGGTCTCCAGACCCAGAGGCTGAGCCTCCACTGTCTCGCCAGCACCAGCCGGCAGAGGCCACCAGCCCGCCACCTGCTCCTAGGCCCTCCCTCCCTCCGGGCGGGGCCGCTTGGCTCCTGACCCCGCCCCCGCTTCAACCCGAGGGGCGGGGCGAGGCCTGGGAAGCCCCGGAGGCGTCTGCAGGCAGGCAAGTCACCCACTGAAGAGGGGCCCCTGGGCCTCCCTACGCCCCACAGCCCTGTCTCTGGCTCCACAGTCCTGGTCGGCCCAGCCGTGGATCCTGGCTCACTTTCCCCCCTGCCTGCCCTCCCCATCACCCAACGTGCATCAGGCCTCTGCACCGCAGGACTGTGCCCACCCCACCATCCTCCCTAGAGACCACTTCTTGCTCTCTTTGAATCTTTACACAAACATTATTTCCGCCATGAGACTTCCCCGTCCGCTTTGTTTAAACAATTCCCCTTTCTTGGGGAAACCTAGACCCTTCTCTCCTTTCTGTCTTCCAGCTACCCAGCGTATTTTACGTATTTACTGCCTGACTCGTGAGACTACCAGGGCAGGGGTTTCTTCTCCTTTGTCCACTGTCCAGAGCCCAGTACGGTGCCTCGCACATACTAGGCACTCCCTCAATACTTGTTAATTAAGCACAGGAAAGTGCTTCCTGGCTGTGAATGGATCTAGGCCTACTCTAGGACAATGAGGCAAGTCAGCCCAGCCTGTCCCCTTCACGGCCCACCCCTTCACAACAGTGACACCAGGGAACGCATGGGCTCAGTGCTGGGTTCAGATCCCAGACAGAGCCACTACCTGGCTGTCCAGCACTAGATAGGATACTTCTATCACTCATAAAATGACGGTGAGGGCTGGCAGGGTGGTTCATCGGGTAAGGGTGCTTGCCAGCAAGCCTGAGGACCTGAGTTCAATTCCCAGGTACACGCACATGCCCAGTCCGGAGAGCTAGCCTCTGACCTCCACGTAGGTGTGCAGTACCACAGCAAATTCCATATAGAAAGGCCTCCGGGAGCAGGTGAGAAGGCTCGGCAGGTGAAGAAGCCTTTGTCAAAGTTTACTGATGGCAAGGCTTGCATGGGCAGGCACCTGCACCCAGGAACATGGCCATCCCCAGAGACACTGCCCTGAGCCCCGGCACTGACGAAGTTTGATCCCCAGGACCCATGTAATGGAAGGAGAAAACTAACTCCTGCTCCTGCGTGCACACACAATAAACATGTAAGTGAAATCCCAGCTCTCAAAGCCAAGGGGCCACCTCTTCCAGTCGGTGTGCCAGGACTGCTCCCCCCGGAGGCCACCCTCCTCACTGCGGGGGAGCTTCCTCAGAGACACCCACACATCCACGAGGTACTCTGGGTCTCCTGAGCCACTCAAGCCACGCACGTCCTGCTGGCTTCAGTGACGAGGCCAAGGCAGGGCTGAGGGCCCCCACCTGGCACTGCGGCAGGTAAGGCGATGCCTGCACAGATGGCCAACGTCTCTGGGAGGAGTCAAGGGAAATGTGACCCCGCCCACAAAGCGAGCAGGCTGGCAGGGACCTGCAAAGTGGCATCTGCCAGTGCTGGGGATGGAGACACAGGAGAGGGGTGGGACAGGGGCCCCGGGCGAGGGACAGAAGCAAGCAGAAGGCCACCAACCTCTATGACAAACTTTAATGACTCATTATGTGCAGCTTGAGTGAACGGGCCTGGGAGTTACCCACAGGCCGAACATTCGGGCGGGCGGCCTAGCAGCACCACCACCCTGGCCTCCCAGAGGCAGGTGGGGAACAGGAAGCCAGCCAAGAGAACATATCCTGGTGTGCTGAACACACGCGTTAGTGCCCAGTGTCACAGGGATGTGTGGGGGCCACATGATGGTAGCAGAACAGGCTGAGGACACTGGGGACCTTGTGCACCCAGACGGAGGGACAGAATCAGAGATCCACGTGGACATATGTGCAAAGTTGGACAACAGTGTGAGAACTCTATTCCAGGGTGAGTCTGTAAGGAGAGGGCCCAGGCACGCTCGTAAGACCCACAAACGGAAACACGGGGGGGGGGGGTAAACTGAGGAGACAGAGCAGCAAGTCGGGGTCAGGCGCAAGGTCTGCCCTGTGAGCTCCCACAGCCCATGCAAAGCCAATGGCTGGCTCTGGTAGGAGCCCAGGACCGGGGTCCCGCACTGGAGGGGACAAGGAAGGCTCCAACTGGGAGGGTCTGACTCCACTGCAGACCCAGGATCTCATGAGCCGCAGTCTCTCTCGCACAGACGGGAGCCCAGGCATCAGTGGGGAGCGTCCAGGCACTGGGTGGAGTCCCAGGCATCCGATGGAAGAGGTCTGGAGAGTGGCTGGAAGAGTCCTGGGCATAGGATGGGGCCTCAGGCCTCGCTGCTGCCGCCGCTGCCTCCTCGGCTGCTGCCTCGCTCCACCCACACTAGGCGAGCCTGCTCCTGCAAGATGCGGCCCCGCACCACCTTGGCCAGCTCCTCTGCATGGCCCCATGCATTGGCAGGCACCTGCACCCAGGAACATGGCAGTCCCCAGAGACACTGCTCGGAGCCCCGGCACTGACGAAGCAGCTCTGAATCCCGCCAGCCGGGCCGGCCCAGCAGGCCCCTGTAGAGAAGGGCAGCAATCAGAGCAGGCTGCGCTTGCGCACACGTGCACACACGCAATACACATATGATACACGCACATGATACACAGTATATGCATACACATACATGACAGACAACACACATATCACGTACCAGTACATACTGATACCCAATACACACATACAACTACAGCACACACAATACAACAGAAGGATAATATACATATGACACGATATGTTTATAATACATAATATATATTATGTGTGGCATGCCTGATATACATACGGCATGAGGGTTATACATATGATATGCATGATACATAGACAAGATACACTTATAATTCATGATGCATGTAATACACACAGAACATATACACACATGATACACATATGACACATGTATGATATGGCATGAGACACATAGTACATATACCTGATACACACGTGTACATGATATATAAAATACAGACCTGTGCTACAGACCTAACCCTGTCTAAAGGTAAATGCACACCCACACACACACATGCACACGCACACACATGCACACACGCACGCACACACGCACACACACAGGATACAAGCATGCACACACAGATGGACAAACAGGTGACAGTCAGATGCAGAGCCACCACTCACCTGACCTCACGGACGTTCTTCTCAGTCACCTCCACATGGATGACGATGGGGTAGACCTCACTCTGCACCAACTCCCTCACGCCCCGTACACCCAACTCCAGCAGACAGTGCTTCTGCTCGGGGCACAGGCAGACAGCTTACTCCTGGGACCACCTCCCTGCTGCACCCGCCTGTCA
The DNA here is from genome assembly GCF_017639785.1 of Mesocricetus auratus. Classification (NCBI taxonomy): domain Eukaryota; kingdom Metazoa; phylum Chordata; class Mammalia; order Rodentia; family Cricetidae; genus Mesocricetus; species Mesocricetus auratus. Next base: position 86,029,774 of record NW_024429194.1, on the reverse strand, counting down.
CCACCTCCCAGGAGAAAGTCCTGCTCATCAGCAAAAGCAGACCTGAGACTCAGGCTCCCAGGTGAAGGACCTGGGTCTCAACTGGCACTTCCCCCGCCAGCCGCCTCCCCGCAGCCCCAGCCAGCAGGCAGGACAGAGGAAGTTCAGAAACAAGGGTGTTCAGGTAAGACGGGCCAGTCCACACCTCAGGGTGACCACAAGAGCCATGGTCACAGCCCAGCCAGCACAGGGAGACACTGCGGAGCCCAGGAGACGGTCCCAAGTGGCAGCCTAGTCCCCTCCAGCACTTACCTTCCCAACGGACTCCTGGATGGCACGGATCCTGTTGCCCAGCCCTGGGGTGGATGGCCAGGCCTTGGGGGCTCCCGGAGCTGAGGGTGTGCACTGTTCCTCTCCAGAGAAACTTTCTGCTAAGAACAAGGACATGCAGGACGAGGGGCCACAGGCTCGGCCGTCCAGTGCCACCCAGTGCCTCTCCGCCGGGCGCCAATGCACTCACCCACCCAGGTAGCAGACTCACCTGCAGGGCACACTTGGAAATCCAGCCTGGAGCTGGGCAGATCCAGCAGGTTGCGGATAAGTCGGGGTGCCAGGCACTCAGGCAGGAGCACCACAGGCCGCAGGGCAGACACCAGCAGTGGACGCACCAGGCTGTAGGGTTTAAGACTTCGCTCTAGCTCTGCAGAGAAGAGGGGCATGGAAGAGATACAGGGCTGCATGGGAAACATAACACCACCATCATCCTCTGCCACTGAGTTTCCCTTCCTGAGCTCAGACAGACAGACAGACAGGAGCTGGGATTCAGAAGGCACCTTTCTGATCCTGTCTCAGATCTGCCCCCTGCAGGCCACTCCCCGCTCAACACTTAGGGAGAAGCTTCCAGCCGCCAACTGGATCATGTGACTCCCGGCTTTCAATGAACTGCGACTTCCCAACATCCTGGGGCAGAGGCCACGTCCTCCCGGTGGTGACAAAAGCACTGCCTGAGGGCCTGAGGGGAACACAGCTTCTGCCTGCACTGTGCTCCTGCTGTAGCTGCCTGCAGGGTGAGGGCTGCTACCTGCAGCTCAAAGCCATGCACCTGCCATCAGTCAGCCCAGGTCACTTCCTGTAGCCACCCCAAGCCCAGCCACACTTTCCCAGGTCCCTAGCATAAGCTCCTAGGCTCTAACTACCCTCGCTGTTTCACCTGACAGACAGGAAGCCCCTGAGGTAGCTGCTGAGTCTCCTGGACTTCAGACTTGTCTCTCCACACTCATCTTCTGTGCCCACCCTCCCCCAAAGTCACGACCCACACCACGTGCCTGTAATTTGTATGAGCCATGCCCTCTGACAGGAGGCTCTGGTAGAAAGGACCTGGTGTTCCCCAGCCTCTGCATCCCCGCTGCCCCTTAGAAGTGCCACCTCCTCCCCAGGCCCTGCTGGTGCCGTGGGTATTAACCCTCATCAGAGACAGGCATGCATGCACACACACACGCACACATACACACGCACACACATGCACACACACGCACGCACGCGCGCGCACACACACACACCAGCACCTGACAATGGGCTACCTTCAATTCATCCCACCATCAAGAGTCTTGTCCCTCAAGATTGTCCCCACTTGTAAACCAGCACTGCCCTCAGCTGTGGGGAAGCTCCCCATTCCCTCAGATTCACCTGAACAGAGCTCTGCCGGTAGATGCTCGGCTGAGTCTCCTGCAGAGCCCCCTGCAGGCTTGGGCCTCACCAGCCCTAGGGCACGCTTCTTCAGCTAGGAGCACAAGACGGGAGACCTGTCACACAAAGCACAACCCCATCCCAAGAGGGACACCCGTCCCAAGGGGTGGGGTCGCCCTGACACCATTGTCCAGGCTCAGTAAGTCCCACACATAACTCTCCCCACAAGCCCAGCCCAGCCCAGTCCCTGGCAGTCCCTGGCAGTCTCTCCTCCAGTGAGCAAGACCTTGGGTGGGGAAATCTATGAAACCCACACTAGTTAGCTCAAGCCTGACAACTATGGAGCAAGCACAGGGGACGGGCACTGGGCCCCAGACGCGTGGGGGCTCATGGATGCTGCTTGCTGTCCAGGAGGCACGAGAAGAACTATGGCAGCAGAGGCAGCCACATGACTGCAAACTCTTCGCAGTCTGCCTGGTACCCCCCCTTCCCCGGGAACTCTCCAGCAGGGGTGTCCTCCAGGGACCTAATGAGGGAAACTCACTATGCTATGGGCACAGTGGCCACCCAGCCCAGGGACTGAGAACGTGGCTGTTCCTGGTGCCCATGGTATACTAAACATACTCCCGAGCATAGGGTACAATCCATTCCATCTCATCTCCCACCACCCCGCACGAGGAAACTAATGCTCTCTGCTCCCTAGGTGCCCAGTACATCAGTTAAATCCCACTGACAGGGTAAAGTAGCCCCCTTTCTCTTTCCTCAAGGATACTCAGAAAACTCAACCCGCCCCTCCCTCTAAACATCACCCTATTGGTCTGTCGCCAACGCCTCTTCCTGCCCGCCATCCCTGCTTACGTTGCTTCGAGGACCTCGGTGCCTGTTGGGGAGTAGGCATTTTTCCTGAACTTCTAGAAGCTGCTGCGCTCTGCCGGAGGAAGCTGGGTCACACACGTGAAGGGAAAAGCAAGCCCCAACTTCTCCCCCTCCAATTCATCCTGTCCCCGAAGGCTGTGAGGGGTTCCCGGGGGAAGGGCTACATCCCTGCTCCAGATCACATGAGCCTCCACCCCGGGCCTCCAGTGTCACCTCTGATAATTGGGCACGGTGCCCCGGTCCAGGTCCCGTAAGGTGAGGGGGTCCACGCGGGTGCAGAACCACTCCTGCCTCCGCTTGTGTGCCGGGTCCACCAGCCGCAGGATCTCCTGGGCTTTCACACAGAGGGCATGGGGGTCTGCCCGCTCGGGCAGGGAGAGGTTGGCGCGAATGTAGAAGGGCTCTGTGCCCGACCCCTTCGCCCAGGCATCCAGGGCCTCATGGAAGGACTGACAGGCTGGGTTTGGGGAGGACACAGGAGGCCAGTGAGCCCCGGGATCGGCTTCAAGGGACCTCACTGGCCAGAGACATGACCCTCTCTAGGGCTGCAAAGACCTTCTCCAGGTGGGAAACTTAGGTGAAAACGAGGTAAGAATTTGCTGGACACTCCCTAGTCCCTAACAAACAGCGCCAGGACTCAAAGCCAGGTCTCTGGACTCTTAACACAGTGCTCCTTTCACGGTTAGCACCTACCAAACACAGAAAGGGCATGGGGACACACACTGCTGGGCACTGGGCTTCTGCGTCTGCTTCTGGGCCCTTCTCTCCCTCCCCCCCGCCATCCTAGACTGAAGGAGCCCTGACTGGCTGGGCCTCATGCGTTCAACAGGTCCACCGGTAGACCAGGCTTACCCTTTGAGTCCAGCAGGAAGGGGAGTGTGGAGCCCTGGACCCAGGGCAAGGTCCTCTGCTGGGCGTCAGCGTCCAGGCCTGCCCCCTCCAGGCCAGTGCCTTCTGCCCTTGGCTGAGTAACCCAAGCAGTGGATGATTTTAGGGATGTGACTCTGTCACAATCCTGTCATCCTGCCCCACCTCCCGCTCTACCAAACTTGACTTTATTCACCGCAGGCTGAGGGCAAAGCAGTTTCTACCCCAGCCAGTCCCTCGGAGCCCCACGCACAGATGCTGTTCCACCAACCCTTGTCAAAGCCGGACTCTCGCCCCCGAGTCAGGGAGGGGAACCTCACCTCCTTCTGCTCTGTCCTGGCCGAACCAGGCCCAGACAGCACCCTTCGCACCACGGTCCCAGACCATCTGTCCCCAAGGACTGGCAGGCTATCTGGACTCTTATCCTGGAGATCCAGGCCTCCAGAAGGACTCCAACCGGATACTCGGATGGCCAGAGACCTTAGAGAAAGGGGGAAGTCCAGTCAGCACTGTAATAGTGTACTGCAAAGCAGCCATGGTTCTGCTGCCTGAACAGGCTCAGTGTCCCTGAAGCGCCCTAACCTGCAACACCCTTCCCCGCCCCCCTGGGCCTGGTCACACTGCCGATGTCGCAAAACTCAAGTCAGACACAGACACACCCGCCCACACCACCCCGACCCCAGCTTCAGGCCAACTCCAGCAGCACCCCTGCCATCTCTTCAGAACCCTTCAGGCCCAGACACCCGTGAAATACAGCCTGTGCCCCAACACCCAGACGGATGTCTAACACGCTGAGGATGAAGGAACCAAAGCCTGTCTTGCTCACAGCCCAAGGAAGGGGGCGCCATTAGAGTCTAATTTGGGAGCAGCTGCAGGGGGAGCAGAGGGCAGGAAGAGGCCTCTGAGGAAGGCACACCTGGGTCACATCTCAGCAAGGAGCAGACACACAGTGACAGATGGAGACGGGTCAGGGCTCAGGGGTGATGGGACGCTTGGGGCACAGAACCTGGGATTTACTCAAGGTTCAACACCAGGAGCAGCAGCAGAGGCAGCTAGAAATTCCCGGTGCCACAAAGTACCCCAGCTTCGTACCTTCATTACCAACTTAGAATCCCGAGCAACGGCTCCCATGAAAGCCAGCTGGGACCGGTCAACCATGTGAGTCACTGGAAGACATCTGTCCACCCTACAGCCTGACACAATGAGGGCCACTGACCGTGATGCCAAGAGACGCTGGGATCCCCGCCGAGGCAGAGTCCTGCCCATCCCTGGGTGAGAAATGGTAGGGCCCAGTGGCCAGTCTCAGACAAACTGACCCCCAGTCTCTCCCATGCGCCTGCGGCTAGGCCAGTTGCAGAAGAGCCTCATCTTCCAACAGAGCCTGCCCTACCTGACAGCACTGTCACTGGCCCCTGCAGCTGACACCTGTCCCCTCAGTCAAATCAGAAATCCAGGCCCATGGGCCTGTCCTGCTTCATGGAGGCCATGTGGAAAGATCTAGGTAAAATGGGGAATTCTGAGACTTGTCCACCAGCAGTTAGGGCTACACATGGCGCATCCTGGGCAATAACACAAAATCATAAATTACTTAAAGCATTATGAGATATTTTTCTGGCATTTTTTGTAGCCCAGATGCACAGAATGTAAACTATATAGATGACAACCTCACGCTGAAATATCAGAAGTCTGAACATGTCTGCACTAAACCCTAACTGAACCATGACCTGGACTCACAAGAATGAACCAGCTGCTTGTCCATAAACTAGCATGACAACGGCACCCCTCTGCCCCTGTGGGTGTGAGGGTGAGACGGAAGACAGGCAAGGCCAACAGTTGTGAAGCCACTGTGGGCTGAGGATTCCGGACCAATCCTGTTCCTAACAGAACTGGATACAAAATGCAATCCTGCCTCCTTGCAGGTAACTTGGACCATACTCCATATCTCTTACCCAGGGTCTCAGGTACCCCAGGCTGGCTCTCTATACTCTATACGCTGGCTAGGAGAGCGGTTAGGAGCACTGGCTGCTCTTCGAGAGGACCCATGTTCAACTCTCAGCTCACAACTGTCTGTAACTCCAGCTCCAGGGGACCCAATATCCTCACACAGACACACGGAGGTGAAATACCAATGTAAATAAAATAAAAATAAATCAATAAAAAAAAGAAAAGAAACTCTGGCCAGGCTGATGAAATGGCTAAGCAGGTAAAGATGCCTGCTTCAAGCCTGGTGACCTGAGTTCCATTTCTGGGACCCACATATTAAAAAAGAGAGAGAGAGAGAACCAAATCCTACAAGTTGTCCCCTAACCTCCACACTTGCTCTACGGCACGCACACTGGGGAAGCAGAGCCTGAAGGAGGTCTAGCCGAAACAGTGAGCCCCAGGGACAGGGAGTTAAGGTAGACGGCCATGCAGGAAGTCACCAGCGTCAACTCTGGCCGCCACACTTGCACTCACATGCCAGCACACCCGTGCATGCATGCACTCCCGTATACTACTACAAAGACCACGTTTGCTTGCATGCACTCGCATGCACGCATGCACACATACACATGCACCCGCATGAGCTCTGCAAAGCCACAGCAGTTGCTAGAATACCCAAGAGTAGGCCAGGTACTATTCAAATCAGGAACTGTGGGAAAAAAGGACAGGAGAGCTCGTGGTTCCACACCACACAGCAGGAGACTGCAGCACCAGGAAATGAAGTGGCCTGCCCAAGTTCCCAGGTAGCAGTAAACAGCAAGATTTGAACTCAAGCCTCTGGGTGCAAAGCCAGCTTCCCTACCTAGCCATAGTCCCACCCTGGGACCCAAGTGGGTCACCCCGTCCTGAGGTTAGGCAAGAGCCTGGCCCCTTCCTCTTTCAGCTCAGGCTGTGTTCTTCCTTCAGCCCCTTCCCCAGAACAGCACAGGCAGTAGGGGTGGCCTGGTGGTTATAGCCCAAGCCCAGGAGGGCTGAGCCAGAGCCTCACTCCTGGTTCTGCATCCTGGCGGCCCCTGGAAGGCAGCCAGGCTGGAGGAAGGGCCACAGCAGGCAGGAAGGGAGGTACCTCCGTCCCTTCCCCCATAAGCACATCCTGCACAGGCTGAGACAATGTCACACTGGGCCCATGGCTGGATTGGGACTGCAAGAGAAGCAGGGGGTGGGGGTGGGTGGGTGGGGTGCTGGGCCTGCCCAAGCTGCCTCTAGGAGGCAGAAGGCCTCTCTCTGGTCCTGCTCTGCCTTGAGCTGTTTGACTTGACATTCATTCCCCTGGCTGACACTCAGTGCTTCCTAAGGCCTTCCTAGAACCCAAATGGGATGGGGGTCCCTGAAGGTGACCCTGGTGCTTTTCAGCTCTATGGTCTTAGGCAAGTTCTTTAATGCCTCTGAGTTTCATATTTTATGAAACAGGGACAATCAAAACAACACTTACACCAGGGGATGGTGGCACACACCTTCAATCCCAGCACTGGGTGGGGGGTTGGGGGAGCCACAGGACAGAGGCAGGTGAATCTGTGAGCTCAAGGCCAGCCTGGTCTACACAGTGAGTTTCAGGACAGCCAAGGCTATACAGAGAAACCCTGTCTGAAAAACAAAACAAACACTGCAACAAAAGAACAAAACGCAGTCCCCAGAGTGAAGCAGCCTGCAGCTGCCCTGGCACTGAACAGCAGCGGAACCCTTCCAGGCATTAACTCACACAATGCAAAAGCCACATGCCCCAGGCCTGAGTCACAGAGCCCACTGGGACCCATCTGGCCTGAACTTTCACCTTCCATCTCCCCTTCTCCCCTCCTCACTGACTCCAGGCCCTTCCCTAGCCAACCTTTCCTTACTTTCCCCAGCAGCTGAGTTCAAAGGTCATTGTGGCCCTGGGGAGGTGGGGGGCACCTCCTTCCCCCATGGACAGAGTGGGTCACGTCAGGGCACCCTGCCCTAATGTTCTGTAGCTTCTGTTCTGGGTTTGTGGCCACAATAGCCACAGGGGCTCCTGTGGTGGCCCCGGCCATTCTGAGCGGCCCCGTGGCTCAGCTGGGGACAGCACACAAAAAGCCAGGGCAGGCAGGGGTGACCGGCAAGGAGGAGGCTGGAGTGAGGACGACATGAGCAGCTGAGGCTCACATAGCACAGACGATGGTAACAGGGTTAGACTGAACTCCAGGGCTGCCACTGTTTGAAGACCTTACTGTTCACAGATGCCCGAAGTAGATGTGGCCTGCTGCCTCCCTGCTGAGTCCTGGACCCTCTGCAGCCGTGAGGTGGCACCCAGCCCTACCCCGCCATCCTGCAGAGCTGCATACCTATTGAGGAGGTCCAGGCCGCAGCCCCTGGCCAGGAGGCCGTCTGGCTTTCCCAAAGGCCACACACTGTCAGAGGAGGAGGATGAAGACAGGCCGGGGGACCAGGGCTTAAGAGTCACACTCCCTAGGAAGGAAGGAGGAGGTCAGGAGTTTGGAAAACAGGAGGGACAGCCGAAGGCGTTGGCAGGCTAGTGGCCCCAGGAGCACAGAGCTGGGCCAGGGACATGGGGTGAGGCTCGTTTCCTAGAGAAGGAAGGGGTGGGAAGGAAGTGAGGGGCCCCACATGGCACACCCAGGAGCAGGTACGAAAGCCCGGCCCTAATCCTCAGGAGCCTCCCATGCAGCCTCTCTGCCTGGCAGGGACACAGACAGGCCGTGGGGAAGGGGACACACAGGGCTAGGCCAGTGGCAAGGACCTCCCCAAAGTGAGCCTCCCCCAGAGCCCTGGGAGTTACCTGTGATATCCGACATACTGCTAAAAGACCTGGACAAAGAGGAGACAGGGTGGCAGGTGAGACCTGTGACACTCTGCCTTACCTCCTGCCTCAGTTTCCTCCCCCCCTTCCCCCCCCCAAACACTGACCAGGCCCCAGGCCCAGGGCACCCGGGCTACCCAGCCCCCTAAAGCCACAAGGCAGGAGTTAATCTCTTTGATCCACAGCTGGCTTGTCCTTCAATGCCACCTCCCCTGACCTCTCTCACCCTGCCATCGTCCTCCGCTGCTACCTTTGACCCTTGGCTCCTGCGTGTACTTCCTGAGTTAGACCACCTTCCACACACCCACCCTGTGAGAGAAGCAGGTCACTTCCCACCAAGCCTGTAGGCACCACAACCTCCTCCAGCCCAACCTCCCATCAGGAGGCCACTTAGAGGGGGAAGGTAGTGATGGGAAGGACCAGGAGACAGGAAATCCTACATCCTGCTCCAGCAGTCACGGATATAGCCCGGGCTTTCTGACCTGCCTGCTATTGCTGCTGCTGTGGCCTGACTTTTGTGCTTTGAGTACCCTGCCCCTGGAACCCTTCTCTGCATCCCCAGCCTGAGCCAATCGGGTTTCTAAGGCTGAAAATCTGAGCTGTCAGGCTGCCTGTGGTGACTTCCCCATCCCAGTGCTGGGCTGCAGCTGAGCCCACTCTGCCCTTTGACCTTACTCTGACCTGACTTGGTTCCTCTTTGAGCCTCAGTGTTTCTAGAACTCTGACCGCTACAGGGCAGTCAAGTGAGGGGGCTGTTGGTCCTGCCTGACCCAGCAACTCTTCCTCATGGGGGGTACTCCTGGTGCCCCACCAGGTTACCTCTTAGGGGGCTCCGGGTCCTCCTCACGCTGCCTGCGGAGAATGGAGCCAGCGCTGGGTGGAAAGGGTAGGATGGAGAGCCGGTTGATCTCCTTCTCACTGTCCGTGGCTTCCTCCTGCAACCCCCGGATAAGGCCTGTCACCTCCAGCCCACCCAGCCCAGCCCGCAGCTCACAAATAAGACCTGGGGCCTAAGACAAAAGCAAGGCAAACAAGACTGCAGCGTGTGAGGGCTCCCCACGTGTGAGGGCTCCCCACACCTGCAGGCTCTGGGAGATGCTTAGCCAGGGAACTGTCTGCTGAGCAAGCATGGGGACCTGAGTTGGATCCTCAACTTCCACACAAAAAAGCAAGGCATAGTGGCACACACTTGTGACCCCAGTGATGGGGAGGCAAAGACAGGAGGATCCCTGTGGATTGCTAGTCAGTCTAGCCTGATCAGAAAGCTTCAGGCCCAGTGAGAGAGTCTGAAGAAAGAAAGACAGAAAGGCAGGTGGGAGGGAGGGAGGGAGGGAGGGAGGGAGGCAGGGAGGGAGGAAGGGAAAGGAGGGAAGGAGGGAGGGAAGGAGGGAGGAAGGCAGGGAGGGAGGGACGCAGGGAGGGAGGGAGGGAGGCAGACAGACAGACAGACAGACAGGGAGGGAGGGAGGGAGGGAGGGAGGGAGGGAGGGAGGGAGGGAGGGAGGGAGGCAGGGAGGGAGGGAGGGAGGGAGGGAGGGAGGAAGGGAGGGAGGGAGGGAGGGAGGGAGGGAGGGAAACATTGAACATGCACAACTACCTGTAACTGTAGCTACAAGAGGACCAAACATTGCTGGCTTCTGAGGACACACACACACACACACACACACACACACACACACACACACACAGATATGTACACATACAAATAACTAATACAAAAGTAATTCAAAGAAACCACAGGGTAGCTGGCCCCTGAAGAACAACCCCTAGGGCTGACCTCCAATCTTCACATCTGCACACATACATGTACCTGCACACATACATGTATCTACACACACACATGTACCTGCACACATACGAGCAGGCAGAAACACCGCACATAGAAACACACATGGGGTGGGGGGAAGGTTCTCAGCCTCCCTGGGCCTCGATGTGCTTGTCCGTGACATGTAACCGTTGGCAAACTGGAGACAGTGTGCATGCTGGCTTCCCTTGTTTGGAGTGGGTGACAGCTTACCGAGGTGTGGGCCTCCGATCCCCCAGCTTCTCCTGTAGCTTCGGGGCCTCCCAGTGGGGATGGGAGCTCACTGAGGCTCCAGGTGCTGCTGAGGTTGGAGCACAAGGAATGGGAAGAGGTGCAGGCCTGGCAGAGAAAGAGACAAGAGAGGGGTGAGCAAGACTGAGGCCAGGCTGGCCGTGGTCACACCTGCTACGCGCCGGGAAGACGGAAGATCTGGGCACACGGTGCCAGATCTAAACCTCCATGGAGCCCATGCCTCAAAACGGGAGAGACTACAGGCCATAGGGGAACAAAATCACGTCAAAGGCGAGGGCAAAAGAAGGAATGTGCCCTGGGCCCAGAGCACGGCAGAGGTCCCGCTCTGCCTGGTATGTCGATGTTTTCCGGGCAGAGTGGGATTTGAGCTGTGGACTCTGGACATGGGGTTACCGATAGGCACAGCTGGAATGGGATTACCGATAGGCACAGCTGGAATGGGGTTACCGATAGGCACAGCTGGAAGGAAGACTGGGCAGAGGCATGCGCTAAGGCCCTAAGGCAGGACCATGGCAGTCTAGGGTTTGCAAACAGAGACCCACAGGACCAGGTTAAAGGGGTGGAGAGGCCCAGGCTACTGGGCCTGGGGACCCAGCTGGTTTGTTTTTATACCTCAGCAAAAAGCCACCGAGGTTCTGACACACAAGAGACCACATACTCATGCGTCTCCCTTCTACTCCTCCAAGCCCATGAGCTCATCGCAAGCAACCAAAAACAGGAAACAGCAGAGCTCCTGGCAGAGCCCAAGGGCCTCTTGTCTGATTTCCCAAGGGTCCAGACCCCGGGCCGGTGCCACCTGACTGTGTGACCTCCAGCAGACCCCTGGCCCTGTCTAAGGCCCCCACTATGAAAGGACGGGAACCGCTGTTCTCTCGTGGCCTCGTTGCCTCTCAGGGAACAGCTCACGGCCCTCCAGCGTCTGCAGTCAGCTCTCAGGAGAAGGCAGCAAGGTTCCCCCAGTCGTCAGTACCCCAGCCCCAGGGTGCTACGCTTCTGCCCCCACTCACCCTGAGGCAGGAGCCCCCCTGTGCCCGCTGCAGCTGCGCCTCCAGCATGGCCTTGGCCCCCTCCAGGCTGGTGACTGTGGTGAGCAGGTCGTCGCGCTCTGCCTCTAGCCCCCGCACCTGCTTGCGGTACTGATCCTTCTCCAGGAGGCTCTGGGAGTACTGCAACTGGATCCGGTCTCGGCTCTGGATTGCCTGGAGAGAGTGGGGTAGCCAGCCTCTGAGGGAGGCACGCTGGCCCAGTGGGCTGGATGGAACAGTGCTGTCGCCTGGGGGCACTTCCTTTACCCTCAGACCAACTAAGAAGGCTGATGACTGCCTGCCTCGCTTGCAGGTGAAAAAACACCATCAGGGCTACAGCTGGCTCTAGCTGGAAAGGGCAGAGCCCAGGAACATCACCCCCCTAAACTGAAGATGCTTCCAAGCCAGGCAGTGGTGGCGCACGCCTTTGATCCCAGCACGTGGGAGGCAGAGGCAAATGGGTCTCTGAATTTGAGCTCACACGATCTATAGCCTGGGCTACAGAGAGAGACCCTGTCTCAAAAAAAAAACAAAAAACAAAAAACAAAAACCTTCCAAGAGGCCTACTGTGCATCTAACTTTAACCACAGTACTTGGGTGCCTACAGGAACCGAGTCCAAGCCAGCCTGGTGCAACCTTTCCTTCCATGAAGATGAAGTCTCTAAGAGCTAGGCCCAGCCCAGACCTGCCCACACTGCTTCTGGGGGAGTTGAAGCAAAGGCCTGGGGGCTGGAAGGAGCCTGGTGGCCTGAAAGTACCACAACAGCAATGCCAGGGAGGACACCCCAAACCTACAGTCTCAAGACTCCTAGGGGACTCAGGGGCCATTCTAACACGGGTGGTGGGACAGAAGGCTCACATGCCGCCCACAGGGGCCCTCCCACACATGGGCAGTGGCATAAAGGAACTAGTCTGAGGTCCTCAGCCACCCTGCAGCCTTCTCAGGAGACAGGCCCGTGATGCCAGAAACACAAAGCCAAGACCTTGGGGAATTTCTCCATCAGCAAATATTTGCAGGTCCCTCCTCCAGACCGAGATGCACGAGGATCTTAGAGGGAAGAGGAGCTCGGGGACTAAGGCGGATCTCTCAAGTGCTCATGGGAAAAGGCAGAGCTCCCAGCTGTGATGCAGGGACCCCTGTGTGATGTACCAAGGGCCTGGGCCAGGCTCCAGGGCTGCTTGTCCGTGATCATCAACAAGGCCGACCCTTCCAGTCCCTTTGCAATGAGAGGATTGGAGCAGAGTGTCTGGGGGACTGTGAGGCCCATACTGGCCCAGTGGGCATCAGAGGCTCATGTTACACAGCCCAGCACACTCCCAGGCTTGCCTGGGTATATGTGAAGATGCTTACCTGTCTCCCTGGCCTGCCAACCTCATCTCAATTCAACAGCGCACTTTTAATGTCTCCTCCTGCAACGCCATTCCGGCCTCCTCCTCCTCCTCCTCCTCCTCCCTAAATCAGAACCAGTGATGGGATGAGGGATGCCACGCAGCAAGCCGCAGCTCACCTGGTCCCGCTCTTTCTCGATCTCCTCCAGCTGGGCCAGCACAGTGGCCATGCGGTGCTTATAGAGGTCGCAGTCCTTCAGCAACGTCCGGTGTTTGAGCCGCAGATCCTCCATCTCTTGCAGGTACTGTGGGCGGGGCAGATGGGCCAGGCTCAGAACCCCGAAAACCCAGGAACAAGTGCCCACTTCTCCAGTGGGACAGCCTCAGCCATTGTCTTCGTCTTCCAGGCCTCAACCGCCTAAGTCATAAAACGGGCTTGATAATGCCCACGCACCCTCCATGCCAGGGTCTCCCATGGAGGCATCAGCACACACCCTTTACTCTTCTCAGCTTCCTTCCCAGCAGGCCTTGGGCTCTCGGGTGTGCATTCTGTGCACCTGCCTGCTAGAGGCACCTTCTCTCTCCAGGAGTGGGGGCCTTGGAGGTGAAGATTTACTTTTTGTTTTATTTTGAAGTACGTGTGTATGTAGGGGTGTTCACACGAGTACAGGTGTCGACACAGGACGGGCAAGGGCAACTGACAGATCCCCTGGAGAGAGAATTGTAAGCCCCTGGGAGCCTCCTGACACCGGTGCTCAGAACTGAACGTGGGTCCGAGCCCAGCTGCTTCTGTTTGCTAGGCAGGCCCTGTACCATGGAGCTAAGTCCCCAAACCCTGGGGGTTTTGGGTTTTGGTTTTTTTTTTTTAAGATTTATTTCTTCATTTTAGGGAGTCTTGGATGCATTTTCTAAGGAATCTGCAACGCCTAAAAAGGCCCTACAGACACACAAGGAAAAACGGGTCTAACGTCTGCTGTAGACACCAATGGAAGGCTACGGGGGTACACCAACCATGCCTGGCGGCACCCCCCTTGGAAAGCAGGGCGTTACAGAAGGCGGTGGAGTGGGGTGGTGGTGGGGTGTGGACAGCCGTCCCTACCTTGTCCCGCAGCTCCTCGGCCCACTGCAGCTCGCCTTGCACCGTGTGCAGCTTCTGGCACAGCTCCTGCCTGCTGTCCTGCGCCTCCCTCCAGTCATGCTCCAGGATGTCCAGCAGGATGCGCTCAGAGCCTGCAGCCCCTGGCCGGCTCACCTCCTACAGGGTAAAGTGGGGGCCACCTGAACCCTTGGTCCTCCAAGCCCCCTCACCCCCGGCAAACAGAGGAAGGAAGACAGCCCTCAACCCTCCAAAACAACCAAATGTGCTACTGTCCCAGGCTCGGCACCTAGACCTCGGTTTCCCTATGTGGAGAGTGGTGTGGCCCCTCCAGCCCCACTGTCCCCCGGAAGACATGAGCGGCTCAGGGAGGACTGTGCATTCCCAGGCTCAGTCAGGGCTGTGTCACAAACAAAACCCTAGGCCACTCTGGCCCCACACCCAGCATTATTCCCAAGACCTATCCCCATCCCTCTGACTAAAAGGTTTTCAAGGAGCTGGTCTTGAATCCAAGATCCAGACCATAGGCCTAGTTCTAGTCACGCACCCCCAAACCCACAAAATAAACTATGTTCTTTACACTTTCTGTGTGGAAAAATGGCAAGTCGTCACTGTCACTGACACCAAGGACACTAAGCAAGCAAGTGTCCCAAACCTAAAGACTGTCTCAACCACTTCAGGGTCAGAGATGCCTTCACAAATTCCGGAAAAGCCAGGAGTGGTGGCACAGGTCTATAATCCCAGCACTCAGGAGGCAAAGGCAGGAAGAGGACCACAAATCTGAGGCCAGCCTAGGCTACATAACCAGTTCTAGGTCGGCCAGGACTAGAGTGAGTCAGGTCAAAACAAACTGACCATACATAACAATGGAAAACTAGGGCTGGCTGGAGTATAGGGACCCCTCTCTCTAGTGTATATGCTCATACACACTCAGGGGTGCAATTTTATGGGGGCCCCAGACTGAATCCCCAGGGCGTTCAGTAGCTAAGGCCCCAGAGTCCAACGTGAGAAGTGAGCCAGGCTTGCATCAGCCCTCAGCCTCTGGTGTCAGAAGGACAATGGGCAGCAGAGGCCAGCTGCCAGCTTCTGGCTCACCCACATCCCAGCACCAGGGTCCTACCTGCTGAAGCCCTTCCTGGAGCTCCTGCAGTGAGGCAGTCAGCCGCTGATTCTCTGCCCGAAGCTCAGAGAGCAGGTCCGCACCATCTGGCTCCTTCTCCTTGTCTTCAGCCCCAGGCTGTGGCCCCCGGGCCCTCCGCAGAAGTGCACACTCCTCCTCCAGCCGGCTCACTTTGAGCTTGAGCTGATCCACCTGAGGCCCAAGACATGAATCAACCCGGTTGGGACCCATTGGGAACCACCCCAAGGTGTCCCCAGGTCCCTGAGAAGCCTAAGGGAGCAGGGGGCAGTGTGACTGGCTGAGATTCAGTTCTGAAGAGGAACCAGGCTGGGCAAATACGGAAGAAATGGGGAGGATGGAAGGGGAAAGCAAAGGCTGTTCCCCAGGGACAGTCCTGAAAAGATGTGCTGCATATAACACCTAATGTGGCCAGTATCAGCACGATACAGGAGCAGGGCTACATGAGAACAGGGAGGGGACGGGGCCTCGTCCCAGCTCTGCCTGAACTGAGGGTAGCCTTGAGCAAGACAATGCCTCTGGCTGTGCCTTCCTGGGTCTCAGTGATGGGCCTAAGGGCCTCATCCAGCCCATCAGCCAAGAATGCCCCTCCAGCACAGATCCCACCCACCCAGCTCCCAACACACAGGGGCGTTAGGAGGGCTCAGAAAATTCTTCACAAAGTAACTGTGTGTGGGGGCACACGCCCAGAACATCAGCACTCAGGAGGCTGAAGCAGGGGACTTGCCAAGAATTTAAGGCCAGCCTGGGCTAATATTAAATTCTAAATCAGCCTGGGCTACATAGTGAGGCCCTGTCTTTAAACAAAGGAAAGAGGAAAGAAAATCTTTTCAGAGAGGTTTTCCCCCAAAAGGTTATCTTGCTGGCTCATGCCCAACCACTGCCTCCATCCAGGTGTAGGCTTCAGTGTTCACCGCCTGTACCGGGCCACCCTAAGTAAGTCCCTCCCAGCCTCAACTTTATCGTCAGCACAATGGGCCCTCCCCTCCCCTGCCTCCCAGAGCTATCAGGAACTGAGGAAGACAATGACGGGACAAAGCAAGCTGTGAGACAACCACGAGTGAGATACAGCCATTGTGGAGCCTCCTAAAGAAAGCCCAGAGCCCTGGCCTGTCACCAGCTCAGCTCGGGAAGCCAGAGCCTGGCCTGGGAGCTGGGTGGGGCGGGCAGCTGGTGATGCCTGCTGGCCCGAAGTCCAACACACATGGTCGGTTTGCTGGAGCACAGTGTTCCTGGCCAGGGATGTTTTCCAAATGCATGTGGGATCTGGGGCGTCCAGGCTGAGGGAAGAGGAGCAACAGGTGCAGCCCATCAGTGAGGTCGCTGAGGGGGAAGAGCACAGCAACCTCTGGGGATGTCCTCAAGAGAACCAACACCTGGTGTCCTGGTCTGGACAGCGACCACCAGCCCAGAGCCCAGAGCCCAGAACAGCGCGTGCGCGCGCACACACACACACACACACACACACATACACACACACATACACACACACTCACGCACACACACCAGTGTGAAGCTGGGTCAGCAACTCCTCGAATTAACAGTCCACTCCTCCACAAAGACTCTGAAAGTCTTGACCCCCGCATTCCTTTCCACTCACAAAACACGCTTTGTGACCCAGCGGAGAAAGACAGCTGGTTTCCAAGGGCTGGCCTGGCCACACCCTCCACAGCAAACCGCAACTGCACCCCCAGGTTCCTGCCTGACCCTCGGGCCAGCCGGCTTCCCCAGTGAGCTCAGAACACAGGTCACCAGCCAAGCCCCAGGAAACCCAGATGCCTCTAATCCCAGTGTACAAACTCCTGAGCACGAAATTACAGTGTTCGCTCCTTAAATTTATGTTGCTTAGAAATAACATCTCATTAACTTTGCACTCTATAAAACACAGCATTAAGTCAGCCACAGACACCTGTCCGTGGTGGGAGGAAGCCAAGCTGGGGAGCCGGGTCCCATTGGCTGCGCCAAGAACCTCCACCTGCCAGTCCTCTGCAAATGGTAAGACCGGGAATCGGTTCCCCGACATGCAGGTGGAGGAGGGGGGCAGTGCTTATCCCATCTCGTCCTCACTCTACCCACTAAACGCAAGGATGAAGCAGATGGCCCCATCCGTGAGCAAAGGAACCTTCCTCTGCATCTTTTCCAGCCCCTCCCGCAGCCCAGCAGCGCCCCTCCCCAGGACTGTACACACACAGGACACCCTCCAGCCACAGGAGTACAATTGGCTGCTGACCGCAAACACACCACCTCCACCCCAAATAGGGACAGTAGCCTCAGGAATCTCATCTGGGCTCCCCGCCCCCAATACACTGAGCCAGCCAGCAAGTCCAAACCCAGACAATGGTGCCCCCGAGGCCCAAGTGCTGTTCACGACCCTCCCCTATGTCATCACCACCAACACTGAACCCAGGCTTGTTGGGGGAGGGGCTCCAAACACAAAATCGGAACCCACTGCAAACTAATTCCTAGAGGAGGCCTGCTGTGTGCTGCCGGTACAGGGAGCTTCTGAGCCATAGAGCTTCTCAGTGCTTGGGACAGTGCCCATCAAACATGGCAGAAACTCCATTTGGAGTATCAAAAAGAGTGGAGGAGAGTAAGAGAGGGGCTTCATCCCTCAGCCTCTGAGAGACCCTCAGATCATGAGAGGCAACCTGGGGATCCACTGGAGAGGACCCAATGGGAGTTCACTGGCCAGAAACAGACAGAATGACATCCGCAGGAAGAGGCCTGCCCCGGGACCAGGCAGGTACAGTTCGTACCTGGGCTCTGAGACCTTGGGCAAGCCCCTTTACCACTGTGAGCCCTGCATCTGTACTGGGGAGAGGGACCTTCGCTGGGTGGCTGTGATGGCTGAGGTTCAGCACTGCCTCTGGCAGGCATTATCTGCATCTGATATTCCAGGCCCTGACCTCACTGAATCCTTACAGCCCAGTCTCATCACCTTGGCACTACTGACATTCAGAACTGATAAATCTGCTGTGGCAGCCATCCTGGGCACGGTAGGACATGAGGCAGCATCCTTGGTCTCTACCTACTAAATGCTAATGCCATCATCCTAGTCATGACAACCAAAAGTGTTCCCAGAGTGTAGGGCTATGTCTCAGTACAATGCTGGCCTAGCACGCACATGAGCTAGGTAAACAAGACGCCTGTATTCCAGCACTTGGGAGGTGGAGGCAGGAAGATCTGAAGTTCAAGGCCAACCTCAGTTACATCCTTGAGGCCATCTCAGGATACTTCAGACCCTGTCTCAAATAATAACAATAATAAAAACTTATTCCCAGAATGGCCACATGCTTGGGGGTGTCTCCCTGAGTAGAGAGCCAGGCATAACATAATGAAACGTGAACCCAGGGCCGTCAAAGAACCACTTCTCAGTCAAAACTGGGTCGATGATGACTCCGAAACACGTACTGATGGCCACGTTACCATCTCTGTTGTCGTTCAAACATCTCCCTTCTCTATCAGACCCTACCGCCTCCCCAGGGCCTACCGCGAGCTGCAGGTCTCGGCTGCGCAGCACAGCGGAGTTCTTCTCCTCACTGAGTTGAGCCAGGCGCATGGCAATCATATAGTTCTCATCCTTGAGCCGCAGCAGCTCCAGGCTGCCCGCCTCCCAGTCCTCCCGCAGCCGCTGGCAGCGCTCCTGTGCCTGCTGCTGCTCCCGCAGCCGCTGCTCCAGACCTGCCCGCTCCTCCTCCAGTGCCCGGCCCCGGGCCTGGAGCTGCTGCTCTCGCTGCAGCTGGCTCTTCCGAGCTTCCCGAAGTCTCCGCACCTCAGTCATCAGGAACTGGGTCAGGCCCTCGGGCCCTTCCTCATCTGCCAGCACAGGAAAAAGAATATTCAAGAGGCGTCGAATAAAACCCAGGGACTACATGGAAAGACTCAAACCAGAAAATTACTAGAGAAAAATTCTAGATGTTTTTGCTATTGCTGGAGAGGGAAGGTCTTCCCAAACAAGGCATAGAATCCAGGAGTTATGACAAATAACTGTATTAAAATAAAGTTTGTTTGTTTGTTTGTTTGTTTTAACCCTCTGGCCAGATGCAGTGGTGCCTGACTTTAAATCCAGCACGAGGGAGGCAGAGGCAGGTGGATTTCTGAGTTCAAGGCCAGTCTGGTTACAGAGTTTCAAGACAGCCAGAGCTACACAAAGAAGCCCTGTCTCAAAAAATCAAAACCAAAACAAAACTCTGAAAAGTAAAAGAGCTAACAAAGTTAGAGAACAAGCAAAAATAAAGGAGGAAAAAAACTATAAGGGAACCCAAAGCCATAATACACGAAGAGTTCCCACAAAACAAGAGAAGCAAACAACTAAAGCAGAGAGAGAAAAACTACACATGTTTCAGTCCACCAAACACCAGTCACTAGTGTTTGTTGACTTCATTCTTTATACTAGACACTGTATCGACTTATTTAAAACTCATGGCACTATAAAATATAAAACCCATCTTGTTCGCTCACGGTTCACTAAATAGTAAGCTATGAACTATATCACTTAAGAAGATTAAAAACTTTGCTGGGGGGGCTGGAGAGATGGCTCAGCCGTCAAAGGCTAGGCTCACAACCAAAAAACTTTGCTGGGGAGGTAATGCCCACACCTTGAATCCCAGCACTCAGGAGGCTAGGGCAGGCGGATCTCTGAGTTCAAGGCCAGCCTGGTCTACAGACTGAGTTCCAGGACAGCCAGGGGCTACACAGAAAAACCCTGTCTCAAAGGGGAAAACAGAAGTAAAAACAAAAACCAGAAGATACAAACCTGAAGCATGATTTTTATGTATCTGCCAGGCAAAAATGTTTCGAGATCATGCTTGGGATTCATAAAGACATAGCAGAATGACCCTCACACTCTGTTGGGAGGAGGTATGTTCATAAAACACTTAAAATATATGCATTCTTTGAGAAAGTCCACTTCAGAAACTCTCCCCAGTTCAGAACAGAACTTCACAGAGCTGTCCACAGGAGGACAGAATGTTACAAAGCCAGAAACAACCTAGTTGTCCACCAGGGAGGGATTGCACAAATGAGTTATGTGACGTGGACGCTTCACTAAGACTTATGCTGTCACTTCAAACAAGTGGGGTCAGCCGTTCTGCAAAAAAGCAAGATCCTGGACAAAAAAGCAAGATCCTGGACAAGACAGGCAGGCCAAGCCCGAGTGTGAGTAACTGCTGGGACAAGGAGCCTTGTCAGCTATCCCACAAAACTAGAAAGACACAAAGTCTGCATGTGTAGTCAAAGCTGGCTTGCGGCCCATTATATAGCCGAGGCTGGCCTTGAACTTGGTCCTGCCTCTGCCTCCTGGGTGTTACCGCAGACCAACATCACCACAGTGGGCCTGAATTTCTTACTGCATTTCTTCATTTGGGCGCAGGGGAGAGCACGTATACACAGGTCAAGGAACAGCTTTCTGGAGCTGACTCTCTCCTCCATCCACCACGTGGGTGCCAGGCAGGCTTGGTGGCTCGCGTCTTCACCCACTGAGCCATCTCTCCGACTCTTGAATGTTTACATGACAAACCCTAAGCTGTGTGTGCAAGCCACACCACTCGGACAGATTCTTAGGGAGAAAGAGTCTTACTAAGCACATGGACTCTGAACTCTGGGCCCAGCCTGACTTCCACCTATGGTGGGGGCCCTGAATAAACTTCTGCAGTCTCTGCCTCAGTTTCTCTATCCGTCCAATAGGAATAGTGGGAGTAGGGTCCTGACGAGGTTAAGGTAGGAGACCTCTGGCCTGGCAGTGAGGCTGGGGCACCCATTGAGATTGCTCACCAAGGATCATGGAGCAGCGTTGGGCGGGTTCCTGGCCAGTGAGCAGCGTGAAGTGTTCTGGGTAGTAGAATTCCAGGGCTTCCAGAAAGGCCTCGAAACCCCTCTTGCCGCGGCAGCGCAAGATGTCTATGAGGCGCCCTGAGGGTAAAGTTTGAAGCAAAGGTTGCAGCCGGGGTCACTATGAGGGCTTCCCCAATGCCCCTGCTCTCCAACACCAGGATGCTCCAGGGCCCACGTTCCCCAGATTTTTGGGCTGTGACACACACAGGGGCCTGTCCCAACACATCAGAGAGCAAAACTCAGCCTTCCCTGGCTAAGAACACCAGACCTTCCTCACAGCACAGCACCTGCACTACAGCAGGTACACACACACACACACACACACACACACACACACACACACACACACACACACGGGCATCGATGCCTGTCTTCCCCGGGCATTGAAAATACCCAAATTGGCTTCAGTTCCCCGAGACCCCTGGCTCCCTTGCCAGCTCTGGTCTAAAGACACCCAGGGGGAGAAAAGCCTCAGAAAATTGTGGCCAGACTTCAGCTCTTGAGGAACACTGATTCTCTAAGGGGTGCGTTGCCACACAAATGGGACAGAGAGAACCCGAGAGGTCAAAGAGCACAGGAAAGATCCCACAGGGGTCGCCATCTACACCGGCCACCACCACCACATCCAGCCTTCAGTCTGGAGTGGGCCCGGGAAACCCTGGCGGCCGGGGGCTCACCGGTGCGGTTGGCCCGGCACGGGAAACGGTATGTGCTGAGCACCTCCTCCTCATCCTGCTCGTCCAGGACGCGGCACTGGCGCAGATACGGCGTGAGCTTGGCCGGGTTCAGGGCGCGCGTCAACCGGTGGCGGACGCCCTCGATCCGCTCCCACAGCGCGTCCTCCTCGGCCTCCGACCCCGAGCCGGCCCCCGCCTCCTCGTCGGCCTCGCCCCCGTCCGCCCGGCCCTGCATGTCCGCGTCCTCGGAGTCTGCGGGTGATAGGCACGGTGGGCACCGAGCCGCGGCCATCGCACCTGGGCGTCGCCCGCGGGTCCCCGCGCTGCTCCGCCCGCGTCCTCCCGGGTCCCTGCGCTGCTCCGCCCGCGTCCTCCCGGGTCCCCAAGCTGTCCCGTCGGCGTCCTTTCGGGTCCTCACGCTGTCCCGCCCGTGTCCCTCCCTATCCACGCTCCGTCCCGCCCTCGTCCTTCTCGCACTCACCGCGGGCTCCGCAACTACCCCGGGCTCCCGGCTCGGTGCTCGGCCGACGGCTCCGGCGGCGCGACGGGGCGGTGCCCTCGGGGTCATTGGCTCCGCCCCCGGCCTCGCGGCCGCCCGGGCCTCCCCACATCGCCCGCGCCCCCGCTGCGCTCCGACCGTACTCCCGGCCGCTCTCCCGGCCGGCCGCGCCTCCCCACCCCCCACCCCGCTTCCTGTTTCCCGCCGGGCCCTCCTGGCCAGTCCTGGCGGGGTCCCCGCGGCCCGCCCACACCTGCCCGGCCCCCGACGGGGCGGGGCCGCCACACGCGCATTCACACCCACCGCGCGCCGCTACCGCACACCTAGCCCGGGCCACGCGTGCAACAGCTGTCTGCACCCACCACATGCCCGAAGCCAGGGTGCAGCTGGCCACCCGGAGTCCTGGACAACGACAAGTGTCCTCTGCGCTAGCCACACATCCCCTGTGGCAAACAGGTCACATCAACTCAGCAGGCTCTGGGCTGAGACCTCACACACAGGACCCCATCACACCCACCAACCTGCATGGTATTTCCCCTCTCTTCCTGGAGCCACATACCTGGGCGTAACCCATGTCTGTTTCTCGGGAAATAGCTGTAAAGTGTGGGACAGGGCCTCAGAAGCCAGCAGATCTTGCACACTTGTCCATCTTCTGGGATAACAGCTATATAGCGTTGGGCGGGACTTCAACCCGGGACAGGACACTCACATGCCTCTCCCTTCCCCAAACCCCTTGTGTCAAAGCATTTGCAAGACCATGATCTGCTGTGAGCCTTTGTGGTTCAGTGTTGGAATCTTTGCATCCTGTTCCCAGCTGGGCCTCTTCTCTGCCAATGACCTGGACAAGGACCTGCCCCTCCCGAGTCTCAGTGTTCCCGAACACGTTGCCAAAGGCTCACATCTTCCCCCAAGCTCAGGACAGACTGTGTGGGCAGCAGAGGGGAAGGGTCATGGGCACCTTTCCAAAGACGGGAGTCAGTCCCTGCAGACATCCACAGGGTACCACCTCCCTTCCTGGGTCAAGTTGATGGTACATGGGGACCAGGATGCTTGCACTTCTCAGTGGCTGTTCCTCCAGACTGTAATCTGAGATGCTTCAGGAGGGCTTCGTGGTTAAAGACAATTACTTGAGATAAGCACCCTGGAGACTAGCACTTGCTCCCACAATAAGGTATATCAGCAGTCACGTGCTAGCTGCTCTCTGGGCACTGGAAAGTGCCCTCAGAGTGGCAGCAGCAGGGTTGAGAGGACACAGAAGGAGCTGGAAAGATGTGTGAGTCCCCAACCCACCCATACCTTCTGAATCTGATGCTTCACTCCCCCAAGGAAACAAGGTTCAACCACAAAGGCCCCGAACCAACAACAGTCCTAATTTACCTACATAACCTAGTTCTTTTCCCAGCCGTAAGGAACCACAGGCTGTGGTTGACTTGGTTTTGTTTGGAATATCACCTTTTCACCTTCAGAAGAAGCCCTTTAGAAGGGCTGAATTCTAGTGCAAACCTACACATCAAAAAGAATGAAACAGGCCAGGTGGTGGCGCGCGCTTTTTAATCCCGGCACTCGGGAGGCAGAGGCAGGCGGATCTCTGTGAGTTCGAGACCAAGCCTGGTCTACAGGGTGAGTTCCAGGACAGGCTCCAAAACAATACAAAGAAACCCTGTCTCAAAAAAAAAAAAAAAAAAGTGAAGCAGAGGCCCGGAGAGGGCAAGAACTTGCCACACCGTGAGGTAGTGCTGCGTCCAGCCCTGGCCCCTCTTCCTTCCCAGGCTCCAGGTTCACCCTAGGCTCCCTCACAAGGAGTACGTCTCCTCTGGGGCCAAGGACACCCTGACACTATGCTTCCCACAGCAAGCAGCGTCTCCTCCCTGTAGTGAACATTTTCACTTGGCAGGGATAATGGGAAGGAAGCCTGGAAAATGAGTCTTTGGTTAATTATTCTCTCATCAGAGGGGAAAACAGGGCCAAGGATTGGGCACTGAAACTAAGAGTCCACTGTAAGCTGACATGGAGGTCACTGGGTCAAATCAGGTCCCAGAGCCTGTCTTAAAGAAGCAGTAGAGATCCTGAAACACCCACATGCGCACACCTGGTCACATGTATACTCACAGAGCCACACTTTGTTCCACAAACACACCAGCATGCCCACACAGGATTACACACACACACACCATGTGTGTGGTTACACACACACTCACAGGCACACACATCTATACACGTATTTACAATGCCACACTCACATGGACACACGTGGTTACTTACACAGACACACTCAAATGCACATGCACAATTTCTCATGCACATCTAACAGACACACTCACATATGCACAGTTGCAGAGACACACATGAACACATGGTTGCACATAATCATATACACAATTATGCAGACACCACACTTCGATGCACATGCATGGTTATGCACAATTGTATACACACATACACTCACATGCACACACTTGCCTGGAGCCAGGGAGCAGACGCTCAGCACCATGCCCACATCTGCCAGCAGATGCATCTGCTCAGCTGTCCCCAGATGTCCCCAGCATGGTGGGTGGATGGGTCCCTTCTAATACTGTGTCCTTGTGGCTTCTGCTCCCTTACTCTTCTCTGTGTCACCATGCCAAGAAAACAAGGCTGTTGCAGGGAAACAGAGGGCAGAGCCCCTATGCCAGCACCCTTTGGTCCCCAGGCTGCATTTCCCTGTCAGCAGATGACCAGGAATGAGCGGTGCCAGTCACACCCAGGGAGGACCATAGAGGGCAGACCTGTTGCCCTGGGGACTGACCTTGGGCAAAGGCCTTTCCCTTAGAGGAATGGCTGAATGGGGAGCCCTCTCTGCAGGAATAGATGGTGTGTGTGAGACGAGGCTGACCCGTCTTCAAAGTCAGTTCTTTCCCAACTCATCAAGGAGCACATCCCCAGGATTTTTAGTTTTTGTTTTTGTTTTTTGTTTGGCTTTTCAAGACAGAGTTTCTCTGCGTAACAGCCCTAGCTGTCCTGGAACTCACAGAGACCCGCCTGCCTCTGTCTCCCGAGTGCTGGGATCAAAGGCGTGCCACATCCCCGGGTTTAAACCCCTCCATGTCCCACCACCTCTGAGTCACAGTGTGTTTTCCCACTGATTTTTTTTTTCTGAGACCAGATCTCACTAGACTGCCCACACTAGCCTCAAATTCCCTGGCTCAAGTAATTCTCCTGCCTCAGCATCCCAAGTATCTGGGACTACAAACTCACAACATCCTTGAGAGACCATTTCAAAACAGATTTCTCTCAGGTTTGAACCTTCCCTGTCTTTCCACCAAACTGGAAGATGTAAACGCCGCAGACCTGCCAGCTGCTCGTGCTCCCTCCCAACCCCCACTCACCCACAGGCCACCTGCTAATCTCCACCTCCCCTCCTCTCTGTTCCTAGCCTGATCTCCCTCTGGCTACCCAGAGCTAAGACCAAATGTCACCACCCTCTTGCAGGCAAGGACTTCGTTCTGCCTCTCTGGCCACTCTGCTGCTTTCTCCCTGGGACTACCCTGCTTACCTGCTAGTAGGAGTGGGCTAGAATGTTCCAGATTCAACAATGAGGAATGGGGCAGAAGGGAGAGGATGTTAGAGGGGACAGGAGTGAGGGATGGAGCACAGGCTGATGAGGGGCCAACAGGGTGTCAACCTTCATGCTGTCAGAGTGAGGCTGTGTAATCAGTGTCTTCCCCAAGCCAGCCATGGAGGTTGCAGAGGTTAGGACCCCTTTTTTCTCCCACTTTCCAGGGCTGTCTGGGCTCTAGAACCTGCTCCTTCCTCTCTTAAGACCTCTGGTGGCATCCCAGGAATTTTAGTCTCCTGGAGAGCTGGGATATCTGAAAGGGAGAAAGAGACAGACAGACAGACAGACAGACAGACAGACAGACAGAGAGAGAGAGAGAGCAGGGAAGGGTTTGGGTGTGTGTGATGTGGCCCTGTCCCCACATCCCTTCCCCCACTTGGCCATCCCCAGCAGCTTGGCAGCAGGGAACAGAAATAGTGACTCATCCTAGTTTCAGCCAATGACAGAGATCTGTGCCCACCTGGCCTTGGGTGGGGCATAAGGCCGGAGGTAAGGCTGAGCTAGGAGGCAGGAGCAAACGGGGAAATGCGTTAAGACCAGAGAGAAGAGCTAAACAGCTACGGGGAGACAAGATACTGAGGCTGGACCAGCCATTGCTTCCCGAGGCTGGACCACCCAGCTTCCGCAGGGGTCTTGCATGTGCCTCCTCTTCCCCCAAAGTGGTTGGAAGAGATGTTCAGTTCAGCAAACCTGCAGCCGAGGGTAGACTGAAGATAGAGAGCAGCTAGTGTACTGTCTCTAATAAGGGTGTGTCCTGCCTACAAGAGGAGGTGACCAAAACACTGCCTGGAGCCCAGAATTCCAGAGAAAGGCCCTGGACAGTCTGGCTGAGTCAGCTGGAAAGGGAGGTGTGGGAGAGGGGTGTGGGGAACTGCCACTGAGTCACTGCCCCCAGGGGCTGGCAGGGGGTTCCTGGTGCTGCCTGCCCCACCTGGTATCAGGAAGGTCCCGACTCAAATCCCAGCCCCCAGCCCCCAGCCCCTCTTTGTGACCTGGGCTGAACAGATCACACATTTGGTGACTCCAAATGTGTGTTATTTACCAACACATTCTGTATGTGTGCTCTGGTCAGGTACACGGACCTCCTGTACCTTGCTGAGAAGCCACAGGTTTCCTGAAGTTGCACGCACTGGTGACTGTGCATCTGGTGTGGGTGGGTGTGGGTCGGTGTGTGGCTGACCTCCCCTCCTGTCTCACCTATCTGTGCCCCCACCCCATTTGACGGCCTGAAGACCCTGAGAGAAAGACCCTCCTCTGCAGCCACTGCTGAAAAAACTTTCACCTCTGCCCAGAAGCATCGGAAAGCCCAGCTGAGGAGAAGGTGAGAGGGAAGGGTGGAACAGCCAGTGCGGAGTCCTGAGGTCTCACCTAACCCTGCCAAAGGGACCAGGCTTCCTACTGGCTTTAACTCCCACCATCACAAGCCACGATTCCTCCTTGTCTTTGTCCTCATGATTAGCAGCATCCCACCAACCCCTCACCCTGAAGGAGATGCTAAGAGAGCCACCCCTGCCAGGAAGGCGGTGGATAAGCTCCCCTGGTGTTCACAGGGGAGGTCTCTTAAGGGTGTAAGACACAGAGACGTGTTCAGCAGCCGACCCTGTGTCAAGTCCTGAACTCTATCTCACCAACCTGGATGCAGACCAGGGGCTGCCCAGGTACGGAATAGGGCCTGGGGCAGAGCCATGTCCCAGCCAGGGCCCAGCCTTCACGGTAGCAGGCTCCTGGAAGAGTGAGAGAGGCTGGGGCAGAGCCATGTCCCAGCCAGGGCCCAACCTTCACGGTAGCAGGCTCCTGGAAGAGTGAGCGAGGCTGGGTTCAGCCCTCTTTTCAGCCCTGTGTGTGTTCCTGGAATTTAGGGGTTCACTTCCCTTTGTGATCTCATCTCTCCTGCCTGTGTGTCAAATCCCTGTGGCCGCAGCTATAGGCATTAGAGAGCCACCCATGCAGGAGCTGGGAACCAATCCCGTCCTCTGCTATAGCACCAAGGGCTCTTACGCAGCCAATCATTTCTCCAGCCCCTTGTTTTATTTTTGCTTTGTTTGGGGGGCTTGTAAGCAAGGCTGCCCTTAAACCTGCTGCCATCCTCCTGCCTCAGCCCCCTCAAGTATGCACCATGATGCCCAGAGGTTTTGGTTTGGGCTTTTTTCTCTCTCTCTCTCTCCCGGAATATTTCCAATCTAAGGTTGACTGAATCCATGGATTGGAACCTGGGGGATAGGAAAGCCTGGCTGTATAGTGTTATGATTTCCAAGTCCGTACCTGGGGACTACCCAGGACACTGGCAGCACAAATGGCCTCAGGCTACACGCATCCACCTAACCTCCCCGCAGAACCCTCCGGCCACTTTGATCATTCCCAGCCCCTCCTCATTTCTGGCTCCCACGTGCCCCCTCCTGGGTTCTCACTGCAATCTGTCCCCTCTACCCACTAGAGAGGGAGGGGACACTCAACTATGTCTCCTCTTGCATTCCTCTCCCCTTTGATGCTGTCATCAAAGTCTGTATGCATCCGACGCCGCCTTCCCCAGAGAACGGAAGCCTCAGATAGCCCACCTCCCCCCTCACTGCTTCCCTGCATCTGGACTCAGAACCGGGCACACAGCTTGTCCCCAGAGACGTAGGTGATGCCAATGGACTCGGAAGTAGATGAGTCGATGTGGTGGACTCCTGCTGCCCTCCAGTTAAGCCCAGTCCACCGCGTATAAAAAGAATGAGCAAATGAACAGTTAATAGCATTAAGTTACCAGTGAACGGGACTCTGGAGATCAGAGGACAAGCCCCCCCTGAGACCTGGAGCGACAATAAATGCCAGCATTCCAGAGGGCTCTTGTGGCTGGGACAGTCTGTGTACTTCCCGTAATGTGATACTTTTCAGTCCCCGTGTGAAATATCCAGTGACTACCCAGACTTTACGTATCAGGAATCTGAGGCTGAGTCATACGGTCCCCGTCCAAGAGCCCAGCTGGGGGGAGTAGGTAGCCTGGGATTCGAACCTAGTCATGATCTACTCCTGCCACTGCTAGACACTGCAAACTGACGGCTTCCTGGAAGAGGTGTGGCAACACCTGGCCTGGAAGAGTGACCGGATTGCCGCAGCCAGGAAGGGAGGCGTTTCTGCCATGGGGAAGTGGGCATACTGGTGTAGCTGGGGCGGTGGAGCAGAGAGGGCCCCGAGGAAGAAGGCAGCCAGGAGTTCCTGTCGAGGAGCTCTGGGTAGCAGCCCACCCCAGGATGGAGCAGGCCGAGGCAGGCCGAGTGTTGAGTGATCTCAGGAGTCTGTGTGGGGTAGGACCCGGCAGGATCGCCAGCCATGTGGACCATTCGTTGGGTAGGATGACTGGGGCTGCTCACTGCTTGGTCTCCATGGCACGGTGGCATCAGAACCATCAGCTTCCTACATCACGGTTTCAAAACCGTATGTCAAAAGCATCCAGAGGAAGCCATGCCATCCGAGATCTACCATTGGAAGACAGCCAGTGTCACTTCTGCAGTGTGGGTCACAACAGCCACTGGGTGCCTGGACTTGGGGGAGGGAGTAACAGTGTGTCCAAGGTGCCTCTAGGTCAGCGGTTCTCAACCTGTGGATCACAACCCTTTGTGGGTCATATATCAGATATTTTGTATATCATATATTTACAACTCATAGCAGTAACTTATAAATTACAATGATGAAGTAGCAACAAAATAATTTTATGACTGGGGGTCACCACAAAATGAGGAACTGTATTAAAGGGTGGCAGCATTAGGGAGGTTGAGAAGCACTGTGCTAGGTAGAGGAGACAATTTTAGAGGGATGGAGGGTCAAGACACTAGGTCTATTTGGGAAACTCATTCCATCACGGGAGATTAGGGGCAGGACCAGTGTCAGCCAAGGATACTCTGATGCATGGGTTCCGGAGAACTGGTTTGGGGGGAGAGTGACTTTAGGTCTGAGACCTTTATTTAGACATAAAACACTGTAAAGGGGCCAATGAGATGTTTCAGCAAATAAAGGCACTTTTCACACTGCCTAATGACCTGACTCCAATCCCCAGGACCCACATAGTAAAGGGAGAGACCCAACTCCCAAAACTCTCTCACACACATGAATGAATGCAAAACACATCAAGGTCTGAAGTGGTAGCCCACGCCTGTCACCCAGCACTTGGAAGGCTGGGGTAGGAGGACTGCCACCCTGAGCTACAGAGTGAGTTGCAGGCCACCGTAGCCTGGAGTCAGTCCCAAGACAGGCAAACAAGACAACAGCCAGTCAGTCAGCTACACAGACCTTAAAGTATACCTCTGGGGAATTTAACCTGTACTCACAGCAAGGTCACCATCAGCCTGCATTGGGTTCCAGTGACTTCCAACAGCTTCCCACACACCCCCTCCCAGCCAGATTCTCCCCTACGGGACTTGTCCACCTGTTTTCTTCTTCCTGGAATTGGACTGAGCCCTATGTGCTGGTGTGTGTCTGGTATCTTTTCTATAGTCACTGGGTGAGAGTCCCCCTCAAGAGGTGAGTGTTTGCAGACCGGCCATCCTCATTGCTGTATAAGATCTTGTGTGTTCATAGACTGCTCTGGGCCAGTCCTGTGTGGCGACTCTAAGAAATACCTCTAGCTCACATGCATTTCCTTACGCCAACCACAGGCATGCCGGCTGTCTGGCTTCACCAAGGACAGGTTTATGTTCAGTAGATCTGCCAAGCGCTGTTGTGACACCGTGTACCATCTGACTCTCCCGTCAGCTGTGCGTGAGCTCCAGTTCCTGCCCCACCAAGACCCGAGGTGTTTTTGTTTGTTTGAGACTTGACTACACAGCCCAGGGTGGCCTCAAGTTTGTGTTCTTCCTGCCTCAGCTTCCTCATGTTGAATGTCAGGGTTTCTGTCAGGCAGTCTCTTGAAGTTATGATGGGTAGTGATACTCGCCAACCGGAGAGGCTCTGGAGTCACCTAGGAGACAGGCCTCCAGGCACAACTGTAGACACTAGTCTAAATGACATTAGCCTCTGGGCATAGCCTTGAAGGGTTAGAAAAGCTGAGGTGAGAAGACTCACCCCCTCCCAAAGGAAGGTGATGCTTCTCCCAGAGCTGGATGGCACAAAAAGGAGAAAATGGAGGAGCATACGCGTTCCTCTCTCTTCTTCCTGACGGTGGATGTCATGTGGCCAGTTGCTTCAAGCCCCAGACACCAGGATTTTCCCAACCATGATGGACTGTACCTCCAACTGAGAGCCAAAATAAGCTTGTATACTTCCTTCCCTCCTTCCCTCCTTCCCTCCCTCCTCCTCCCTCCTTCCCTCCTTCCCTCCTTCCCTCCTTCCCTCCTTCCCTTCTTCCCTCCTTCCCTCCTTCTCTCCCTCCCTCCCTCCTCCTCCCTCCTTCCCTCCTTCCCTCCTTCCCTCCTTCCCTCCCTCCTCCTTCCCTCCTTCCCTCCTTCCTCCTTCCCTCCTTCCTTAGGTTACTCTTGTCAGGCATTGTGTCATAGCAAGAGGGAAAGTAACTAAGACAGAAGTGAAACCAGGTGTCTGAAAGCTCACGAAAAACCACCATGGCTAAGAGAAATCAAAGGCAACTGTGTGGGTCGAGAGGACATCTTGCTAGTGCTTGATTTAATTCTGCTTTATTTTATATCTTTTGACCATGACAAAGTGGCTTTTGGATTATTAAACTAAAAGTAATAATGGGGGGTGGGCTGGAGAGATGGCTCAGTGGTTAAGAGCACTGACTGCTCTTCCAGAGGACCTGGGTTTGAGTCCCAGCAACCACATGGCAGCTCGAAACTATCTGTAGCTCCAGTTCCAGGAAATCCAATGCTCTCTTCTGGACTCCATAGATACAGGTATACACACAAGCAAAACACCATACACCTAAAATAATAACAAAATAATTTCAAGTAAGAGTAATAATAGGAAGTAAATTAAGTGTTTCTAAGGAAAAAAAAAACACTTGATAGTGACAAGAGACCAACTGAGAAACAGTTCGAAATTTGGAACTTCATGCTGGGTGTGATGGCACACGCCTTTAATCCCAGCATTTAGGAGGCAGAGGCACAAAGATCTCTGTGAGTTTGAAGCCAGCTTTATGCAAATAGTGAGTTTCAGGATAACCAGGGCTACACAGTAAGACCCTGTCTCAAACAAAAAGTCCAGAATTGTTGCTTAACCAGGGGTTAAGATCAGTTGTGGTTCTTGCGGAGGAATTGGGTTTGGTTCCCAGCACTCACAACAGTCTGTAACACCAGTTCTGAGGGTGCTGACACGATCCAGGTCCCCTAGTGCACAGGTCACCTAGTGCACAGGAACTCATGTGGACACAGCAAAGACAAATAAATCTTCTTAAAAATCCAGAATCCTAGCTGGGCAGTGGTGGCGTACACCTTTAATCACAGCACTCGGGAGGCAGAGGAGGGCGGATCTCTGCGAGTTCGAGGCCAGCCTGGTCTACATAGTGAGTTCCAGGACAGCTAAGGCTGTTACACAAAGAAACGCTGACTGAGGAAAAAAAAAAAAAAGGCCAGAATCCTGAGTCTGGTGGTGGTGGCGCATGCCTTTAATCCCAGCACTCAGGAGGCAGAAGCAGGTGGATCTCTGTGAGTTCAAGGACAGCCTCATCTATGGAGCAAGTTCCAGAACAGCCAGGGCTATACACAGAAATCCTGTCTGGAGAAACAAAAACAGGAAAAAAAAAATGAGGAATGACAGGAAATGATGTCATTGCTGGTGGATACACAGCTACTTGGGAGGATGATTTTACAAGCTATATTAGAGAGGTTGTATTCTAGGCTTCATTTTTATTTCGTTTCATTTTGTTTTAAGTGATTTGCTTGTTTGTTGTGGTCTCTTGTTTTGTAGTGTTTTGAGCAGGGTCTTGATATGTAGGCCTGGATAACTCCCTGCTGGTTATATAGACCACACAGGCCTTGAACTTAAGGCAATCTTCCTGCCTTAGCCTCCCAAGCACTAGGACTAAAGGCATGTGATACCTCACCCAGTTTAATTTAATTAATTATTTATTATTTATTTAGTTTTATTTCTTTGAGACGGAGTCTTTCTACATAGCTCTGGATCTCTGAGAACTCAATATATATGTCAGGCTGGACTTGAACTCACAGAGCTCCTCCTGCCTCTGCCTCCCATGTACTGGCATTAAAGAAGAGTGCCACCACACACAGCTCTGCTTAACTTCTTTGTGTGTGTGTGCATTTTTGCTTTCTTCAAGACAGAGTTTCTCTGTGCAACAGCTATGGCTGATAGTCCTGGAACTCACTCTGTAGCCCAGGCTGACCTTGAACTCACAGAGATCTGCCCGCCTCTGCCCCCTGAGTCCTGGCATCAAAGGTGTGTGCCACCACCGCCTGACCCAGCTTAATTTCTAATAAAAAGAAATGGCCTCTCTACACTGTCACCCAGCAATCGTGTTCTGTGGTACTTGCCCAGAATGAAAATGCCCACACAAAATTCTGCACCCATGTCGATTTCAGTTTTATTTGTTGTTGCCAACACTTGGGGATAAGCACAATGTCCTTCAGTAGATGAATAGATAAACCAGGGTGCCTCAAACAATGGAATATTATTCAGTGCTAAAAAGAAGATATGGAGCAAGCCAGCCAGGCTTGGTGAGACTCCCAGCACTTGGGCGGTGAAGGGTGAAGGAAGGAGTTCATGGCCAGTCCTGCCTGCACAGGGAGCTGGAAAGTAGTAAGACACTCTATCCCCACCTCCACCCCCCAAAAAAGAAAGAAAGAGAGAGAGAGAGAAAGAAAGAAAGGAGCAGACAAGAGTCAAGTGTGCTGATGAACACCCGTGAACCTGTCACTTGGGAGGTGGAGGCAGAAAGATCAAGGGTCTAAGCCAGCCTGTGCTAGGTAGTGAGACCTTGTCTCAAAAAGAGGGGAGAAAGAGAGAGAGAAGAGGAGGAGAGAGGAGAAAAGAGGGGAGCCACTGAGTTATGATGACACATGGGGGGCCACACATACATTAATGAAACACCTGTTGCTTTCAAGTTGGTATCAAGTTATTATCATCCCAACTCAGATGATCTGGAAGAGAGAAAACTCTAGGGACCATGGAAAGGTGGGGAGGCTGCCAGAGGTTTGAGAGTTGACAAAGACAGATGACTCTAGTGGTGACAAGTGTCATAAGCGTGTGTCAAAGCAACCACAGAGTGTACAACAAGTGAATGCTGCCGTAAGTATGGACGCTGTGGCCAGTGGTGGGTCATATAAGTTCATTCATTATCACAAGCTACACGCCATTCTGCTGTGGGAGTCTGATTCAGAGAGAGGTTATATGGGAAATTCTGTCTTTCTGACTCAATGTTGCTGTAAACCTAATATTTATATTTTAAAAGTAGTCTATGTTTAAAAAGAAAAAGAAGAGGGCTTGGAGGGGCAGCTCAGAGGGTAAGAGCATTTGCTTCTTGGAGAAGACCCCAGTCCAGTTTCCAGCACCCTTGTTGGGCCGGCCGCTCACAGCTGCCTGTAACTCCAGCTCCGAAGGAATCTAATGCCCTCTTGTGTCCCCTGAGGGCACTGCACTCATGTGACATACAGACACAGCCGTGTGCATAATAAATACAAGCCACAGTAAGTCTTTTCAAAACAAACTTAGGAAGAAAGGGAGATGTTAGGAATGTAACTCAGTGGTAGAGCACTTAACCTAGGAATCGAAGAGTCAGCCAGGCGTTGGTGGCGCACGCCCTTAATCCCAGCACTCGGGAGGCAGAGGCAGGCGGATCTCTGTGAGTTCCAGGACAGCCAGGGCTACACAATGAGAACCCATCTCAAAACAAAAACAAAAACAAACAAAAAAAAGCACTTCTTAGAAACAAATCAACAAACGATGCAAAGAACCTCAACCCTGAAAAGCACAAAACGTGACTCATTAGGAAAGATGCAGACAGACAAACCAACACCCAGTTCACACTGCACGCCCACCAGATGGCCCCGTTCCAAAAGATAAACAGAGCCGGCACGAGGAGAAATCAGAACTTCACCACTGCAGGTGGGAATGTGGGATGTGTGGCCGTTTGGCAGGTCCCCAAACGTTTAAACACAGAGTTTCTTACATCTCTTCAGTTTCCCAAGAGGACTCTCGGCGTGGCTCGATGGAAAGTCCTCACCCGTCCTGCCCAGTTCCATTCCCCAGAACCAGGCATGAGGAAGACGCACCAAGAGAACCAAAGAAGACACCCACACAAAAACTTCCCCATTGTGCTGTTGTCAACTTGACACAAACTAGAATCACTTAGGAGGAGGGACCCCCAGCTGAGGACCTGCCACTGTCCTGTGGGCAAGTTTACTCACTAATTGATGAGGGAGAGCACAGTCCTCTCGCAGGTGAGAGCCCAGGCTCTGTAAGAAAGCAAGCCAGTAAGCAGTTTCCTCTGCTGCCTCTGCTTCCGTTCCTGCCTCCAGGTTCCCGCCTTGACTCCCCGCAAAGATGGACTGAGATGTGAAAGTGTTAACTAGATAAGGCCCTCCCTCCCCTAAGGTACTTGCAGCCAGTGTTTTATCCCAGTAACAGAGAGGAAACTGGGACACACAGGAGGCTCAACAACACAGCCCTAGGGGGAACGGTTCCCAGGTCTGTAACTGCAGCAGATAAGCACGCTATTTATCCATGAAAAGGAGGCTGGGATGTGGCACAACTGGTAGAGTACTTGCCTACTATGCATGAAGTCCTGGGTTCTAGACCTATTACTGCAAAATAAAAATAACTATATGTATATGGTAGTGCATAGGCAAGAGGCAGTTATACCTCTGAGTTCAAGGCCAGCCTGATCCAGGACAGCCAGGGCTACACAGAGAAACCCTGTCTCAAAAAAAAAAAATCAAGCTATAACATGGATATTTTAGACTAACTTTGCAAACACTATGCTAAGTGGGAGAAGCCAGTCCCAAAAGAACAAGCATCGTGTGATTCCATTTATATGAAGGTTCCAGACTAGGCAGTGCCATGCGTGTAGAAATTGACTAAGAACTAGAACAGAAATGAGAGAGAAAGGTGACTGCCAACACATACCAGCTTGGTCAGGTTTCATTTGAGGAAGAAACAAATATTCAGGAAGTAGACATTGGCAATGAGTGTAAAGATATGAGAATCCACAGAAATGTCCGCTTTGTTTTTATAAATGCATTTATGAAGTGTTTGAGGGCCACACCTTAGGGTGTGGCTTCAGGGTGCAGACCTGACCCCCTTATGAGGAAGAGGAGGGGCTCGTTTCTCTCTCTTGGGTTGTGGTCAGAGCATCCTGAAGAGACGCTGCATCTCCAAGAGCAGAAGACCGAGCAGTTACTCCCCACTGCTGTGTGAGTGCTCCCCAAATAGATGTCTGTCAAAGCTTTATTCGGGCGTTCGTGGACTTCCTTTAACCCGCCTTCAGCCTGTCTTGCCACCTCCGCCCCTAGGACATTGAGGTGACAGGTGTACCCCCAACACCAGGCACTTACACACTTATGTACTGTAGGGAGGGGTGAGTGTGCGTCACTTCACTCACCTGTGTGACAGACGGCAACCTTAGAAAGTTAATTTTTTTTCTTTCCAACTATGTGGCCTCCAGGAATAGAACTCAAGTCATCAACCCTGACAACAAAAACCATCATGTGCTGAACGGTCTCACCTACCCCAACTGTACACTCCAAACAGGTGGATTTGGGGGGCTGATGGTGTAACCCAATACTAGAGCATTGCCTAGCCCAGCAGACTTGCCTGGATTTGATCCCCACAGGAAAAGAAAAAATATGGGGGGTGAATATCATGGTATGTGTGTTATCTCATATATTTTTTTTGAAATAGGATTCACGATTGGGAAAAAACAGAAACCTGGGCTCAGGAGGCAGAGGCAGGCAGATTTATGTGCGTTCAAGGCTAGCCTGGTCTACAGAGCTAGTTCAAGGACAGCTAGGGCTGTTAATACATAGAAAATCTGCCTGGAAAAAAAACAGAAAGAAAGAAAGAAAGAAAGAAAGAAAGAAAGAAAGAAAGAAAGAAGGAAGGAAGGAAGGAAGGAAGGAAGGAAGGAATAGGATTTACTATGTAGCCCTGACTGATCTGGAACAGGTTTGTAGACCAGGCTGGCCTCTAACTCACAGACCCACCTGCGTCTACCTCTTGAGTGCTGGGATAAAGAGCATGCATCACCATGCCTGGCCCAAAGCTCTTTTTTTTTTTTTAAGCATTATGAGCTGGGCATGGTGGCGCCTTCTAATGATCTCAGCACTGGAAATGGAGGTAGAAGGGTAAGGAATTCAAGAGCAGCCTGGGCTACAGTAGACCCTATCTCAAAACAACAACAACAATAAAACATTACTGTTATGAGTTAAATGAGATCTAAGCTGATTTTAAAGTTTCTGGGGAATGGAAAAAGAGAAACCCTTTTGTATAAAATACAAACACCGGGAAAAAAACTGGAAGCCCCAACGCCAGAGACAAGAACTGTGCTGACTGCGGTAATGTTGACCTGGGGTGCGCAGACCGAGTGCTGGCACAGACACCCTAGCCACAAGAAAGTGTGCTGATTCGTTAGCTTCCTGGGGCAGCCTGGAAAAAAAGCTCAGTGCAAGGTCAGTCAAGACGGCTTGGTGGGGACAGGTGCTTGCCATCAGGGCTGACAGCCTGACCTCCAAACACACATAGCGAAGAAGAGACCTGACTCCAATCTCTATACATGGGTGCTTTGTGACTTACATACACCATTCCAGGTCAGCCAGGGCCACAGAGTGAGACCCTAACTCAACACACACACACACACACACACACACACACACACGTAACACGCAAAAGGTTTCCTTTTTTATTTTTATTTATGGTTTTTCAAGACAGGATTTCTCTGTAGCTTTGGAGGCTGTCCTAGAACTCATGTGGATCTGTAGACCAGGCTGGCCTCGAACTCACAGAGATCCACCTGCCTCTGCCTCCCGAGTGCTGGGATTAAAGGAGTGTGCCACCATCGCCCAGCTAGGTTTCCTTTTTTGAACACTACAAAGTCAGTAGAATTCTCTTTCCTCACAGTTCTGGTGACCGAAATCTGTATCTAGGCCCAAGTCAAGGCATTCGCAGGGCTACAGTCCTTCTGCAGGCTCTGCCAGCTCTGGCAGCCTGACTCTGCTGTTCAAGGCGGAGGCAGCCCTGTCTTCACAGTTCAGTGCCTTCAAACCTCCTCACGATGAGAGTACTGAGTCGGGTGTGGCAGTGCTCGATGTAATCCTAGCTCAGGGGAAGCGGTGGCAGGAGGACCCAAGTGAGTTACAAATCCCGCCTCGAAATAAACCAGAGAAGGGAGAAAGAAGGGTCTCTTCTACGCAGCCCAAGCTACTTCCTCATTAAGCAGCCCAGGCTGGCCTTGCACTTGAAGCAATCTTCCTGACTGTAAATCCACAGTACTGGGATTACAGGTATTGAACATACACCCAGCTTCTCTGCTGGGCCTTTACTTGCCTTCTTGGGTCATGTTCATGTGTGTGTGTGTTCATGCAAATGTGTTTATGTGTGTGTTTGCACATGTGCATGTGTATGCATGCATGCGTTTGTGTGTGTGTGTGTGTGTGTGTGTGTGTGTGTGTGTATGAGATCTCCCATACCTTCATTATCTGTGTTTGAATTTGTGCCTGTATGGGTAATCCAGAGTCATCTCAAGATTCTAAACTTAACTGTACCTGCAAAGATTGTGCTTGGAAGGTGGCATTCATAGGCTCCAGGGAATGGGGAATGTGCGCCTTGGCTGGGTGGGAGTGAGGGGTTTGCTAACGCAGATCAAGGGCAGAAATTCCAGGTCTAGTTCTGAACACTTAGAACAATTAAACCTTAGAATTCAAAGCGAGACAACTCATGACCTCAGAAGAGAGAATGACTTCCTACCAAAGCCCAAAAGATTCACCATTGACATTACTGGGAAGTGACTATCCTCCAAACCAAGCAACCACCATCTTGGGGGACACAGCTTTGCCCAGCTGCAAAAGGATTAACCCAGCTGGGCTTGTTGACTGTTTAGGCCCCTCATGGAGGGGTAGGGAGGATCACCTGACTCATGTAAGCAACCAGCCACTCTCTACATGTTGTATGCTACTCTGCCTTAATTGAATGTGGTCTGGAAGGGGCTAGAATATATAGGTGGGGGATATAAAGTGTGGGGGGAACTTGTCTTAGTTTTCTATTGCTGTGATAAAACACCATGACCAGGCCAGGCACTGTGGTGGTGGTGGTGGTTGTGATGGCAGCTCACATCTTTAATCCCAGCACTTGGGAAGCAGAGGCAAGCAGATCTTTGTGAGTTCGAGGCCAGCCCAGTCTACAGAGCATGTTCCAGGACAACCAGGACTGTTACACAGAGAAACCTTGTCTAGCAAAACAAAAACAAATATAAAACACCATGACCAAAAGCAACTTGGGGAGGAAAGGGTTTATTTCAGCTTAGAGTTCCACACCACAGTGTGGGAGTCAGGGCAGAAACTCAAACAGGGAAGGAACCCGGAGGCTGATGCACAGACCTTGGAGAGTGCTGCTCACTGCTCACTGGCTGCTCACTGGCTGCTCATGGCTGCTCACTGCTCACCGGCTGCTCACTGGCTGCTCACTGGCTGCTCACTGCTCACTGGCTGCTCACTGGCTGCTCACTGCTCACTGGCTGCTCGCTGGCTGCTCACTGGCTGCTCACTGCTCACTGGCTGCTCACTGCTCACTGGCTGCTCACTGCTCACTGGCTGCTCACTGGCTGCTCACTGGCTGCTCACTGCTCACTGGCTGCTCATGGCTGCTCACTGCTCACTGGCTGCTCATGGCTGCTCACTGCTCACTGGCTGCTCACTGCTCACTGGCTGCTCACTGGCTGCTCACTGCTCATGGCTGCTCACTGCTCACTGGCTGCTCACTGCTCACTGGCTGCTCACTGCTCACTGGCTGCTCACTGGCTACTCAGCCTGCTTTCTTATACCATCCAGGACACCTGCCCAATCGTGGTAATCACCTACCATGAGCTAGACCCTCACGCATCAATCATCAATCAAGAAAATGCACCACAGGCTAGCCCACAAGCCAGCTTAGTAGGGCATTTTCTCACTTGAAGTTCCTTCTTCCAAAATGACTAGCTGTGTCAAGGTGACATAAAACCAACCAGCATAGGGCCCTGTCTAGCAGCTATGGCGTAGCCCTCATCCCTGATGGGTAAAGGCTTTCTGAATAAAGCCTTTTGAGGGAGGGGCACCCACATCCCTGCAATTAAACCCTCTCTGAGGAAGCCCAGAAAAACCAGTGGTTTTCTGGTGGAACTATGCCTCAGTTTGTCATTGCAACCTTGGGAGGAGGGGTAGATGTTGTTTATTTCTCCCCTAGGGATTGAATTTAAAAATTGAAGAAAAAGAAAAGAAATAGAGAGATGGTTTCATTAGTCAGGTCCTTTGCAAGCATAAGGACCCGAGTTCGAATCCACATTAAACTTACAATTTAAAAACTGGGCATCGCCAGATGGCGCTGGCACACACTTTTAATCTCAGCACTTGGGAGGCAGAGGCAGGCCAAATCTCTGTGAGTACAAGGCCAGCCTGGTCTACAAAGAGAGTTCCAGTATAGCCAGGGCTGTAACACAGAGAAACCCCTGTCTTTGAAAAAAAGCAAAAGCTTTTTGGGTGGTTGTGTTTGTCACCCTAGCTATAGTAAGATGGTTGTGACCCACATAATCCATGTATATACGTACACATATATGTGTCTACCCATGTGTGAAACTATACATGCAGAGACTGGGTTAGAGCCGCTTTCTGCAATACTCCACGGTAGACACATGGTGGCGCCCGCAGCCCATAGACTGCTGCCACACAGTCCCAGCTTCCAGGCAGAGGGAAGGTAAGGCCAGTTAAGGTAACACTTCTCTGCTCCAGGGAGTGGCCCTGTGCATGAGGGCCACCCAGTTCATGACTGGACTAGTGGGGTCAGGGGAGGGGCTTACCAGGGGTTTGGGATATTGCCAGCCCCTACCTTTCCCCCAAGACATTTCCACCTGGAACCAGTAATTGTAGGACCTGGGTAGACCTTACGCCCCATGACAAGTGTCCTTAGAACAAGAGAAGACAGACCCAGGGAGAGTCACACGGAAGCTGGCTGAGGTTGGTACAAGATCCAGGAGAGGCAGGAAGAATCTTGGAGCCTCTAGGAATCCCTTGACCTCAGCCTTCTGCCCTGCAGAGGCCAAAACCCTTCCTGTTACATTCAGCCACCCACATCATATCTTCTGGTTCAGTAGTGCAGGAGACTAACACGCGTGTTGAAAATCTCCCCACCACTCACCCTGCCTGCTTTCCCCCAGTTATTTGTGGGAAGATGTCCAAGGCCCCCAACACTTGATCTCACATTTCCCCATCTACACCACCCACCCCCACCCAGGCTTTCACTCCTCTCCAGCACTGTTTTTGGTGGTCTCTGTCCAACGTGGCCTCCCTTTCCTTATTAGGCCTCTGCACAACTCCTACCCACCCTGTGAGGCCCTGCTTAAATGCCCCCTACTAAACAACCGTGTTCTGAGCTACTGGCTGTCTGTGAATCTGCATTCTTCCATCTCCCCTGCCACAGAACTCACTGGCCGGCAGTGTCAGCCGCCGGCAGTGTTGGCCACCGGCAGTGTCGCCTGTCAGTCAGTGTCAGCCATCAGTGTCGGCTCAGCTCTGAGTGCCCCAGGAGTCCCAGCCCTGGTGTTCCCATTCCTAGAACCACTGTCCTAGCTCGGGCCTCTCCATTTGTGTCTGTGTGCCATGTGCAGGTGTGCATTCGTGGAGGCCGCAGGCAGATGCTGGGGCCTTCTTCCGTGGCTCTCACAGTAGTCTTTAAATGTATTTTGTGTGTGTGTGTGTGTGTGTGAGAGAGAGAGAGAGAGAGAGAGAGAGAGAGAGAGAGAGAGAGAGAGAGAGAGAGAGAGAGAGAGAGAGAGCGCTCACAGTTATGCAAGTGTGCCACAACACATCCCTAGATGTTGGGGACAGCTTTTATCTACTGAGCCAGCTCATCGGCTGCCTTATTTGGGGGGACAGGGTCTCACTGAATCTGGAGCTCACAGGTTGGCTGGGCTGGTTGGCCAGGGGGCCCCCCAGGATTTGCCAATGCCTCCTTCCCCACACTGGAGCTACAGGTACATTACCTCAGCAGCTTTGTTCATGCGCTCTGGGAAGCAGACCACCCTTGTGCAGCAAGGGAGGGCCTAACCCACTGAGCCATCTCTCCGGGCCCAGGTGTCCCCATCTTTCACCAGAGTCCCTGTGCTACCTCCTCACTGTGGCCTCTCCACAGTCCTGCCCTGCTGCTCAGCCTATGCATATTTCACAGTCCTGCTGCAAAGCCTCCTATGGCTCCCTGCTTCCCCAAGGTGACTGTCCAAAGGGGAAAACGGCATCTAAGTCTCCCTCCCCAGCATTCCCTTCTAGTGCTCAACACATCCCACACGACGCGCTCTGGGCCTTTGCACACACTGCCCTTCCCTGTGCTGCTGCTGGCTAGCATGCTCAACACTGTGGGTTTGCTCAAGACAGCACTGGCCTAGCCCCGACACTAAACAAGCTAACACTTCCAGGCTGACCACACAGCAGATACTGTTTCTCTCCACCCTGATCACTGAGTCCTCTTAAGGACCCCAGCGAAAAGACACTGCTCCTGTGTCGGGCCCAAAGCAGAAAGAAGAGGCAGCTGCTGACCCCTGCCTGCACTGTCCTCCCTCTAGGTGGGTCCTGAAAAGTCCCCTCACCCACCATTTGGAATTAGCTCCTCCTGCAGTGGTCTCTCCCAGGGAGCTTCTGGAAAGCCCCACTTGTGTAGGGCCCTGGCAACTGGCACGGGGGAGGGTGGAATGGATGAGGAATGGGGCTAGTTTCCAGGGAAATGAGATCCTGGGGATTTCTCACCCTCCACAAAGAAAAGAACAAATTATGCAAATTCTTGGGTCCAGGCCCCTGGCCACCTCCTCGGCTCCCCTCCTCAGCCTCTCCCTGAGCTTCTGGGAGGGTGCAGGGCTCAGCAGAAAGTGCCCCGGGCTCTCCGGCAGCCCGTTTCCTGATTACAGACGAAACTGGGGCTCAGAACTGGTGAATCACTGTGGCCACCAGCCAGGACACCCTGGGTATCTGGTGGGGTGAGCAGGATGCTGACATGTTGCTGGCCCTCCTCCCTTCTGCCATCCTCAGTGTCGGTGACACTGTCACATCAGGTCTCGGTGACACCATCTAGACAAGGACCCAGCTCTCAGTATGAAAAAGTTTGAGCAATCTCTCCTACTCCAGGTCAAACCCCACATGCCCCCAAGGAACCAACAGTCCAAGTGGTTCACGAACCACCTGCCCGTGTCTTGTGGAGGCAGAAGCAGCCATCTCTGGGTTCGAACACCTTAATGGGCAAAGGGGTGAACAGTCACAGGTGGAGGGAAGCTTGAACTAAGAGCCCAGGTCCAGGCTCAAACCCCAAACCCACTACTCACAGTTCTTTGACACATTTCTTAGCGTCTACAGACCTCAGTTTCCCCCAGAGTAAATGGAAGGGAATGAGAATCCGCAGCACGTCGGGCTTGTTGAGAGGGAGGAGCGGTGCACAGGAACAAGGCTTCCAGAACTCCTAGATAAAAAACTTCTTTATACAGAGGATATTCGGGGGTCGGCTGGAGAGATCACTTAGTTGGTAAAGTGCTTGCTGCAAGAACTTGAGGTCCAGAGTTTAATCTCCATTGCCTATGTCAAAAAACAGGTGTTCATTGCAACACGGGCTCCTTTTCCTTTCTTTTTTTTTTTGTTTTTGTTTTTGTTTTTTTTTGTTTGTTTGTTTTGTTTTTTTGTTTTTTTCTAGACAGGGTTTCTCTGTGGCTTTGGAGGCTGTCCTGGAACTCGCTCTGTAGACCAGGCTGGCCTCGAACTCACAGAGATCCGCCTGCCTCTGCCTCCCGAGTGCTGGGATTAAAGGCGTGTGCCACCAACGCCCGGCCTTTTCCTTTCTTTCTTATTTGTTTGTTTTGTTTTGTTTTGTTTTGTTTGAGACAGGGTTTCTCTGCATAGTCCTGGCTGTCCTGGAACTTACTGTAGACCAGGCTAACCTCGAACTCACAGAGATCCACCTGCCACTGCTTCCAAAGTGCTGGGATGAAAAGCATGTGCCACCATCGCCCGGCTCACAGATTCCTATAATCCCCAAATTAGGGAGGCCTGGGAACACAGGAGGATTCCTGGTGCCTGCTAGCCAGACAGTCTAACCAATCAGTAGCCCCAGCCTCCCTGAGAGACCCTGTCTCAAAATATAAGGTAGACAGATGTGGGGCAAGGTAGCAAACGCCTTTAATCCCAGAGCTCAGGAGGCAGAGGCAGGTGGATCTCAGATCTCGATGAGTTCAAGGCCAGCCTGGTCTACATACACTGGCCCCATATCAAAAAAATTAGAAAGTAGAAAAATCATTGAGGAAGACATTCATTGCTGGCCTCTGCACATATCCATTCAAGTGTATGAGCGTGTGCATGCTCAATAAATACATACATAATATAATGATGATATATGCATACACACATATATAAAATAAAATACTTAAAAGAATGATTTCACAAGGAGGCACATCAGAAGAGGTCCTCTCCGTCATCAGAGAAGAATGTGTCAGAACTGTCTTGTGGCCTTTGCCTACCCCCCTCCCCGAGCCCCACCCCATGCCTGTCCCTCAGAGGCGGTGGGGGCAGGGAAGGCTTCTGGAGATTCCTTGGCTAGGCAAGCCTGGGAACC
The DNA here is from genome assembly GCF_017639785.1 of Mesocricetus auratus. NCBI lineage: Eukaryota > Metazoa > Chordata > Mammalia > Rodentia > Cricetidae > Mesocricetus > Mesocricetus auratus. The sequence continues at coordinate 85,985,652 of NW_024429194.1, read as the reverse complement.
CCCGCTGAGCGTTGGGTCTTTGCTGGAGGCTTCTCCAGGCTAATCACATTCCACCCACCTGGTAGCATGTCTTTTGGACCAGAACCAACTTTTCCTTCCCTAATAACAACACAAATCCGAACGGAGTGTGGCGCAAGCCCCAGCCGAGCTGGCGCTAAACGGTTAGTTAATTGACCTCCGAGGCAATTGCTTTCAGCTCTGCCTTACGGGGCAGCAACTGAAGCCGGGAAGGTGAATGACATGCTCAGAGTCCCACAGCTGGGCGGCCCTTCGGCAGAGCCCGAACACCCGTTGGCGCCTCAGCACGGCCGGCCGTCACAGACTGTCACAGCAGCACTCGGGCCAGGCTCTTAGCCACGGCTGGCCCAGGAAGGCTGCGGCTCCTCCCGGGCAAGTCACAGGTTAAAGGGCCCCCCGCTGTTGCTACAGAGCAACCCACACACACCAAATCCCCGACCTTTCCTTTATCAGGCTCCACACCGCATTCCTGAGGGGCCACAGAAGGCATTCTACAGCATGGGAAGCCCGACACGGAGGATTCCGAGCCCCCACCATCCCTGCCCTCACCTTTTCCTTCTGTGCCTGTCTCCCAACCCCACCACACCCTTAGCATCTCTCTAGAAACGTCGTGCCCTTGGCCAGACTGTTTTCCTGGGCTAAGTTTCAGGAATCCACAGTGAGAAGCTGCTGCCTCTTAGAAGCCCTCTCTCTGTAACTCCCTCACGACGCTGTCCCAGCTCCCTCCAACACAGCTGCCTCAAAAGCCCACACAAGTGTGCTCTGAGGGCTGGTCTCTGGGTACCGAGCTGGGGCCTGTGGAGAGCAGAAGCACAGGGGAGGAGGCCCTGACTCCACTTGGGTGAGGAGTGACAGGGCAAATCTCCTGGGCCACAGCTCTGGTGCTTTCTCACCAGGTCGTGACCTGCAGGCCCTGGATCAATACTGTTGGGTAACCATCGGAAGAGCTGGCTGTGGCAGCCTGCAGGGGAGGTGGGCCCTGTTGTTTACTTCTGCAGGGTGGCCTTTGGCCATCCCTGCACGCACGCAGGCACTGTTGTTGTCACCCTGGGCCCTGGAGCTTCGCTGTGAAGTCTATCTGGCCACTATCTCCCAGCAGGTCCCGGACCTTAGCCAATTCCATCCTTCAGGGTATGGAAGTCTCAGAAAAGAAATGGTGGTGGCGGCGGCGTCTGAGCTATCCAGGGACTGGCCGGCCTCTGGCCTGGTCTCAGCTGACCCGTGCGTCGTCCCCCATCCCGTGTCCCGTGTGGTCCCCCCCCACCACCACCACCAAAGAAGCTTCCAGGGCAAAGCTGACACTTGGGAGAGCCCTGCCTACCGTCCTGGGCCTGGCCAGGATTCTAAGGCTCCTCACTTCCCATCCCACATGGGGTACAGTCTGAGTCCGGCCGGTTGATGTTCCGAGGCCCCTCCCACGCAGCCAGAAACGAGGGGCTGCTCCCGAGCCTGTCCCAGGCACCGCCCCTGAGGGTCCTTGGGATTCTTGTAAACAGGAAGCCTCTGCTCCCCCCTCACAGACAGCTCCATGATGTGCGGACACTGGGCTCTGAAAACCAGGACTCTTGACCTCCCTGGCTGTGTTTCCTGTTAGCCAGGCTGGAGAGCGGGAGATGGAAGGGTCTAGAGGGGGAGGGGCAGATGGTGACAGCTGAGGAGAGCCTGACACTGAAAGATCCCTAGCGCCCTGCACACAGTAGGTATTCAGTGAACTTGGTAAGGAGCCCAAAGCCCGCCCCCCACACCCCCACGGAAGAGCAATACCACTGAAGGGGTGGACACTGGGCCACCATGGCCTGGCAGCCCCGGTGGCCTGCTCCCCAAAGCTCAGCATCCCCCCATTGTCCCTGTCTGGCCCCGCCCCAGCTCTGGCAGCCTGGGCCAGGCCACTGTCTCAAGGCCCTTTATTTTTAAAATCCCTGTGGTGTTCCTGCCTGAGCCTAAGGAGCAATGCCAGCCACAAGAGCCTGCGGCCTGGGCTCCGGCCCAGAGGCGCCGGGCGGGGCATCCGGCCACCCTGCAGCTGCTGGGCAATTCTGGGAGGGCTTTGAGGCCAGCTGCCCTGCTGAGGAAGCCCTGGAATGCCCAGACTTTCAGGCCCGAGGCACTAGCCCTTGTCCTTGGTGGAGAAACAGGGGCCCACTAGGGTGGCATCTGAGCAGTGCCTTGAATCCAGTGGCGTCCTCTGCTGCAAAATGAGTCACGGCCTCCCCAGAGCCGACCCAGCAGACAGACATGGCATCTCCTGAGAGAAGAAAGGGGCACATGTCGGCCCTGTGGGGGAGGTGTGCTGTCTTTTCCGGGAGCCCAGGGGCCTACAGAGGAGATGGCTTTGTGGTGGTGGAATAGTTCTAGAAGGAACTCAGACTAGAATCCAAGAAGCCCAGCCCAGGCCTGGCTCCAGCTCCTTCCAGCTGTCTGGCCTTGGGGGATCACTCAACATCTCTGGGACTCAGGAGAGGATAGAAGGCATCGAGGAAGGCTGTGGTCACTCCCAGATGCTGTGGGAACAAGACTTCACAGTCCCTTCCCTCTCGGAGCTGGGGACAGAGCAGGGACGTAAATAGGAGGTTAGCCATGGGCTGTGGAGAGGCCACAGGGAGATCTCACAGGGCTCTGAGTGAGCTGGTAACCTTTCTGCTGTGGGGGGAAGAGCTCCGTAGGCAAGGGATGGCAGTGCAAAGGCCCTGAGGCAGAAGGGGTGGGCGTGGCCTAAGTAGAGGACACTGAAAGGCTTTGACCTGGAAGGAGCTGTTGTTATTATGGCTGTGCCCAGAAGAAGCTGGAGCAGGCTGTGCCAGACAGACTCATGTACACTCTCTGGGCTGCCCGCGTCCCTCCTCCTTCATTCGGTGCCTGAGGAACGCCAGGGTGGCGGGCCAGCCAACGGGTGCTGCTCCCTTGACCTACACAGGGTACTCACCCTGAGCCAACTAGTTCTGACCTTTGATCCTCCCAGAAGTGAGGTAAGGCAAGGAGGGCTCTTTACTATACTCTCAGTTAATAGGTGGGGAAACTGAGGCAGGAGGGACAGAGCAAATCACCTCCTTCCGTCAAGCCAGGCTCAGCCCTCAGACTAACCCCTTCACCCCAGGGCAGCCCGCTTCTCCTGCGGGAGTCCTTTGTGTTCCCAGCTCCCAGCTTCGGACGTCTGAAAAGCACGTCCTGCCTCACCCCACCCTTCACCCCAGCACACTGTCTCCAGCCACGCTTCCCCACCCCCCACCCGCAGGCTCCAGCAGGGGAAGAATGTGGCCTGAGCTTCCCTTGGGGGCTCGGCCAGCAAGGCTTGGCAGGAGACCTTGCTGAGTCAGCACAAGGCCGGCTGGAGCTCACACTGCCCACCAAGGCAGCATTAGAACCCCAGAGGGAATAACTGCCTGCTCCCACTCTCCCTCCCTGCAAGACCCCCTCCTGCTCCCGCCTCCAGCCAATGGGGTTAACCCTCAAGGGCCTGTTGGCAGCTCACTGGTCAGCACCCCAGCAGAGAGGTGCTGTGGGCCTCAGGCAAGTCACAACCCCATTCTGGTCCATTTTCCTCACCTGTGGGAGGCTCATCCTTGTGGCGTCTCTATGATGTAACAAAGAGTTCTCTACACATAAAACCATAGGAGTGTCCCCTTCTGTCAGATGGGAGTGTGGATTCCTACACATAAAACCATAGGAGTGTCCCCTTCTGTCAGATGGGAGTGTGGATTCACGCGGCTTCAAAGGCAATAGTTGACTCTTACAGTCAGTCCCCTGACCTGGCGCTTAGTGAGTCTGTTGGGCTGTGACAGTGAAGCCGGTGCGACAAAGCTCTAAGCCTCGGCAGCTGCCGTTGCTATGACACACAGCCCAGCCTGCATCTGTAAAACAGCTTTCCCGGGCCGCTTCTTTGATGGTAGGCGTTATTCTCCCATTTTACAGACGAGCAAACTGAGGCAAGGGAGAGTAAGAAGCTATCCCAAGAGTTCCAGCTGGGACTAGCTGGAGCCAGGCCTTCTGATACTTGAAAGGAACTTCAGGGACATCTACATCTCTCTGTGTGGCAGTTGAGGTGGGAGGAGGGACAGCCAGCCAGCGGGGAGCAGAAGACAGAGGGGTGGGGTTGAACTCTGCTGTTTCAGGGAGACATCTTGCCTGGTTGGAGTCTCCCTCTCAGGAGAGTGGTGAGCTCCCTGCCATCCAGAGGGTGTGTGTAACAGCCGTCCGTCAGACTTGCTCAGCGATTCCTACCCCAGGAGGAAATGGGCACCACATTTGGAATTCCTTCTGACACTCGCTGACCAGCAGGGACAGGGGGAGGACTGTGTGTCATCTTGGGGCCTGCAGTGTGCTGTGAGGGGACACAGACCCATTTTTCAGGGCGGTTTTCACACTGCCCAGGAGGAAGTCACTGTGCGCCCTCGGGGCCCGTGTCCTCACTGGACAATGGGCTGTGAGGATGAAAAAGAAAGAACGGCCAGCCCGGCCTGCAGCCCGCACAGCAGGGCCCAACCCCGACCATCTTCCTTCCATCACCAGCAAAGGGAACAGGAAACCAGGAGCCAGCAAGCCTGGTGGGGTGGAGGCAGGGCCAGAGGTGTCACCGGGCCAGGAGGGCCACTGGCTGAAGCAGGGGCTGGGCCAGGAGCGCCACTGCGTCCCGGTCCCTTCCGTTCCTGGACTTGAGACTGTCAGCCCCGTGGCAAGAGCCCACAGGGGAGGGTCAGTGGAGAAGCCTCCTTTGCTCGTCTTGGGCCAGGCTGGAAGGCCGCGTTGGTGATGATCGGGGCCCATGCCTGGCCCGCAGCCCAAGGGCCTATCTCTGCAGCCAGGCTGGACTAGAGAGAATAGGCTATTGTTTGTCCTGCTCTTAACGCGTTTCCTGCCCCCCAGCCCCTCCCCTCTCACCCACCCCCTCAAGTAAAGAACAAAGGTCCCCTGGATGTGGACCCTCCCCATCCTTCCATCCTGGGCCTGGCCAGCTTGGAAGTATTCAGTCCTATCACCCAGGGGACAATGCATCACCTGGCCCTGACCCCTTCTGATGGCCTTCCCATCCTTTGCAACCGTAGGCTCCTCAGACCCCCCACCCCACGCTCCCCTGTGTCCATCATCTATCTGTGCTCCTCAGGGTGGGGCCTAGGAACCAGCCCCACATCCTTCCTCAGCGCCCCCCCTCCTGGAGAAAGAGAACCAGTGGGGTGGAGGGAGTCCTTCTCCACCCCACTTCCCTGTGGTCCCGGGAGCGAGAAGCCAGAGCTGAGCCGCCCAGAAGGCTCCTCGGGAGAGAGCTCATCCAAGCTCTTGCCCTTTTCCCAGAGCCTGGAATTCCAGAGGCGTTTCCGGCTCCACAGCTGTCTCTGAGCTCCGCGCTCTGTGAAACCCTTGGGTTAACTCCTGCCTTGGCCCCGTGGCTCTCAAGAACCCCTTCACACCCAGCCTGAGAAGCAGCTGGGAGAGACAGACTGACACTCGTCTGTGGTCATCCCCAACTCTGAGATGTCAGTCCTCCTCAGATAACGCTCCAATGGCCGTGGCCACGTGCAAACTCGCCACATACATACTCAAGTGTATCCAACCTGGTTTTCGGGCCTTGTAGTTGACACAGCCTCCCGTAACTGTATCCGCAGAGCCTCTTCCTCCTCCAGGAAGCCTTCCTGGAGTTGTGATGGCTCCCTGTGACCTTACTGTGAGCTGCTTTTGTAGGCCCTTTGCAGCAAGAAGATACAGCTTACATTAACAGCCACCCTGGGGTGTCTGATGGCCCAGGGTTCGCCTTGTTAGGGGCCTGACAGGTCTCATTCTCTGTCCTCAGTACTCTACTATGGACACTGACTCCCCACCAAGTTGATTCTTGAAGTTCTTGGCTAGGAGAGAGGAAGAAGTCAAAAATTCCTTCCAGAAAGTTCCAGAAGGCTTCCTATCTCTCAGAACAGCTTCAGCATTTGAGGTCAGCAAGGGGATGAAAACACCAGCAGTTAATAAAGGAACCTGAGTATCTCAGGGCCAGCTGTCATATGCGCATGGTCCGGCCTGGCCCGTGTCACACGGGGCTCCCACACGCCTCCCTCAACATGCCTCAGTCCCTCTCTCCACTCCATTCTCCATGTGAGCAGATAAGCAGCCCACCGTCTCCCTGGCCAAGTCGCAAGCCACCCTTAAGTGTGCCCAAGCTCTCCTCCTCCTCTTTGCTTTCGCAAACCCAGCCCCATCTCCACAAGGCGCAGCTCAAATGCCACCTTCTCCAAGAAGCCAGGGCTACAACTCCCGTTCCCTTGTTAGACTCTACCCCTAGGGAAAGCAACCATTACCCCCCTTCTCTGACAGTCCCCACATCCTAGACCAGGGCTTCTCCCAGCAGCTCTTCCCCGGGCACACACAGGTTGAATCCGACCCACGGGAAAAGTAAATGAAAACAAAAACCACAACAGCCACCTTCCCCTGGCCACAACCTCAGGACCAGCCGTGAAACCTTGCTTTGTCATGGACTGTCCAGCTGAGGCCCAGGCTAAAGCCACCCTGCCCGTGCTTTTGCTGAGGTATGGACCTAACTTTGCCTAGCTTGGAAGTGCACTCCAGGGCAGGGGCTGGCAAGATGGCTCGGCAGCAGGAACACTCGCTGCTCTCCCAGGAGACCCAGGCTTGAGTCCCAGCACCACACAGTGGCTCCCAACCATCTGTAACTCCAGCTCCAGGGGATGCAACAACCTCCTCTGGACTCAGCAGGCCCCAGGCACACACACAGTGCATAAATGTACAGGGAGGCGAAACGCCCACACACATAAACTTTAAAAATTTCAAATAGTTAAAAAAAATAGAAAAGAAGCCGGGTGTTGGTGGCGCACACCTTTAATCCCAGCATGTGTGAGCTTAAAGCTAGTCTGGTCTACATAGTGAGTTCTAGGCCAGCCAACACAGGTAATAAGATCTTGTCTTTAAAAAAATATCCTGGATTTTACAAGGGCGAGCATGGGGTGCAGCCACCCTCTTGGCCCCATGCCTCATCCCCTAGGTATAATGACATCTCACAGCACAAAACTCTTGGGGACCCCAAAATGCTGTCCGCTCTCTCTGAGGTGTCTGTGCGTGTCTGAACCTTAGGGGAGTCTAGTCCCCGAGAAGAAGAGGCCTGCCTTCATGAGGCCGTGTCCCGGTGTGAGAACGAGGATCCTTGTCAGCCCTGACCATTCCCCAAGCACGCCAGGGGTACAAAGTAGGCACCTCATTGCGTGATCCCTGGCAAGCAGGTGCCCGCATGGAGGCCAGACCACAGGCAATAATCTAGGTTGAGCTTCTCTTTTTTGTTTGTTTGTTTTTTGTTTTTCAAGACAGGGTTTCTCTGTATTGTTTTGGAGCCTGTCCTGGAACTCGATCTGTAGACCATGCTGGCCTTGAACTCACAGAGATCCACCTGCCTCTGCCTCCTGAGTGCTGGGATTAAAGGCGTGTGCCACCAATGCCTGGCAAGAGATGGCTTCTTTTTTTTTTTTTTTTTTTTTTGGTTTTTACAAAACAGGGTTTCTCTGTATTGTTTTGGAGGCTGTCAGTCCAGCCCAGCCTCGAACTCATAGAGATCTGCCTGCCTCTGCCTCCCGAGTGCTGGGATTAAAGGCATGCACCACCACCACTGGCCAGAGATGGCTTCTTGAGGGCCTGAGGTCCATCAGTGTGTGTGTGTGTATATGCATGTGTGTGTATGCATATGTGTGTGCACGCGCCCGCGTGTATGTGTGTGTGTGTGTATGTGTGCGTGTGTGCGCGCACACGCATAGGCTCAGAGCTGTGGTCACCGGCAGAAGCCAAGAGTGAATTTGTGTAAGGGAGTCACAGAGGGAAGGTAAGTGAGCAGCTGGATGTGAGGACACACACTGGGTGGGTAGATGAGTAGCGGCCAGGGATGCTGGTGGGAAGAGAGTGGATGCCTGAGGAGCAGAAGTACCCACGGATGGGTACGTGGGATGAATGGTGAGCGCGGAGCAGGGGAGGAGCAGAGAAGCGGTCGGACGATTGGTGGATGTAGGTTTGGATCCACGGGTGGATGGGTGAGCGGGTGGGTGGGTGAATGGATGGATGGAGGGTGCGGAGGTAGGTGGGACAGCTGGATAAATGGGCCTTTGCAGCTGCGGGTGGCTAGACCCTTGGACGATAAGAGACAGAGGACTGGGAGGCCTGGAGCAGTGAGGAAAGGAGTAAACTGGCCAACAGTCCAGACAGACTTCGGAGTTGAGGAAGCATGCTGCCCGGGAAGGGCTGGCAGAGGTGTCCAAGCCAAGTCTCCCAGCCCAAGGGTCTCTGCTCACTGGACTCTACAGAAGGCCACCCCAGTGGGAATTACCCCATCTCAGCCTATGTCCTCGACACTTCCATAGAGAGCTCCCTGCTTAGACGCACCTCCTCCCATAAGAAGCCAGCCCTCTCCCCCAGTCTGTAAGGGTGAAGTCAGGGCAGCTGAGCCCTGAGAGGATACAGGCCTAGGGCTTGGTGCCTTCACACAGGAGGATCCCAGGCAACCGTGACAGCAGCAGCTTCCCTTCCCTTCCCCAGCTGGGAGGCATTTGTTCTGCACCCTGCATGGTAATTAGGAATCGGGCAGGTTAACCCCTACACTCCTGGCACAGCCTTGGAGGCAGGCAAGGAGAGAAAATCAGAAGAAAAAGGCATCGGGCATGAGGAGGGTGCTCACCCTTCACCCCTGGATTCCAGGGCTCTTCTTCTTTTTTTTTTTTCAAATAATTTATTTATGTGTATTGATATTTTGCCTGCATGCATGTTTGTGTGAGAGTGTCAGATCTTGGAGTTACAGACAGTTGTGAGTCGCCTTGTGGGTGCTGGGAATTGAACCCTGGTCCTCTGGAAGAGCAGTCAGTGCTCTTAGCCACTGAGCCATCTCTCCAGCACCAGCCCACCACCCTTCTTTTCTTTCCATTTTCCAGAGGAAACTGAGTGAGACCCTGAAATGAGGAGTGGAGGCAGGAGACAGACTTCTCTGGAGACATCCATGTGAGCAAGGGCTCTTTCTCACCCTCAGTTCATCCGGCTGTATGAAGGGACAAGAATGTCTGCCTGGAAGATTGCCACGCAGCCAGCTGGGAGAGATGGAGTATCTGGAATCTGGTCGGAGGCTGGCAGTTTCTGAGCCACTGAGCCAGGGAACAGAGGGGAATGGCTTGCATCCAAACGGCCTTCTCAGCAGGGTGTGGCAGTGCAGGTCTTTACTCCTAGAGCGGAGGCAGAGGCAGACAGATCTCTGTGAGTTCAAGGCCAGCCTGGTCTACAAAGTGAGTTCTAGGTCAGCTAATGTTACATAGTGAGATGCTGTCTCATAATAAACAAAAGAAAGACAGTTTTCTGGGCATCTTTTTGGGTTTGCAACACTCCGTCAGGTATGGTAACCGCCTGCCCTGGAGCTAGACCCATTTAAAGAGAAGAGACTACAGCATGCTCATACGCAGCCTTGAACTCTGGGTCTTTGACACGGAGCCAAACAGTTTCCTTTCTGAGCTGCCCCGGGAACCCTGGCTGGAGGGACGAGCAGCTTTCCAGCTACCCAGAGCACCTTTGAGGGCAAAGCAAGTGTTATTGGTGATGGAGCCAGGACACTGGTGCTCTTGACAGACAGGAAATGTGGTCATCCTGCCAAAGTAGGAGGCCCTGGGCAAGTCACTTCACTTTTCTGCAAAGTGGACGTGATGACGTAATTGTTCCCATAGGGCTCTCAGGGAGATTAAAGGTGATCGTGCACAGGTGCTCAATAAAAGCCGAGAGGTTTTTAATTGCACCTACACACACACAGACAGCCGGCCATAGTTAAACACCCAGGCCTGGCCAGGAGAGATGGAGTATCTGGAAGGGTTAAACACTCTGTCCTGTGCTCCAGCCTCCTCTCCCATGTGCCTGGGTCTTGGGGACACTTCCCAGTTTCCCTGGGCCACCCTGGGGAAAGACCTCCAACCACCTATGCCTCAGTCTTATCTGCATGGCACTTGAGCAGGAGCTAACATGCTTTGTGCCTCAGTTTCCTCATTTGTCCGGCTGGAAGAATGACCCCCTCCCCAGGAGACCAGTGTGAGGACGCAGGGAGTCAGCCCCGAAGGCTAGCACTCTGTGTCTCCTCTGTCTACCTCTCCTGATGGCTCCTCACCCTGCAGGGCCAGCGCTGGCCAGCTGCATCCGAGCAGGGCTCAGAGCCGTTGCCCACAGCCTGTTCAGAGTGAACTCCCCAGGCTCTCTGTTGCTCTTTGATCTCTTTAGGTCTTAACCCAGTTTTCCTCTCTTTCTGGGAACCTCACTTAATATCCCACTGCCAGACTGCCTTGGGGACCTGTCTGTGCCACAGGCAACTCCCAGGATTCCTGCCTGTCCTCGGAGAGCAAGAGGGAACAACACGATCTCTCCAGTGAGCATGACTGACTCCGTGCCTTCTTTGAAGTAGGGGGGCCTCACTGACAATCTCTAAGGTGTGACCTCATTTACCTGTTCAACAACTCTCCTAGTTGCTAGAGCAGGGAACAGGAGATAATGTAATAACTGATGTCTGGTGTGATAAGTCCACTTTAATAGAGAGAGAGAGAGTGTGTGTGTGTGTGTGTGTATGTGTGTGTGTGTGTGTGTGTGTGTGTTGAGAACAGAACTTCCATCCTCTGAAAGAGCAGGAAACACTCTTAACTGCTGAGCCATCTCGCCAGCCCCGCCCCGTGGGGAAACTGAGGCACTGGAAGGAAGAAGGGTCATACCAGCTTTAGGGTCTATGACATTACCACATGCTAGACTGCTGGTGTCTCTACGTGTGGACTCTTCCCTAGAGAAGCTAAGTGCTCTGCTGGCACCTCATGGTGCTATTATTGGGTGGCCAGGAGGGGGCTGAAGAGAAAGGGAAAGAGTGAATGCCCCACACTTTTAAAAAATCCAAAGTCGTCCAGTCAGTTCCTCCAGCTCCAGCAGAGAAAGGCTGGAGACCCAGGCCACAGTTGTCAGCCCTGGATTCCCCGAGGTCATCTGAGAAGCAGTGGGCAGCAAAGAGTTCCAGTGGCCGGCCTCTCTGGGCAGTCCCGGCTCCGGACAGAGCGAACATTCCCGAGGTCGCCCCGCCTAGGGGCGGCGGGCAGGGGCCTGGCTTGGCACCCCCGCCGCGCCCCTGCAGCCCTAGCAGCGTGGCTAGCCCAGGAGGGGGCGCGGCCGCTGCGGGCGGAGCAGGGGCGGAGGGATCCCGCAGCCCGCCCCCGCCCGGGGATCCGGCCACCAAGCCCGCGGCCAGGGCGGCGCAGACCGGCCCAGCGACTCTTGGGTTGCGCAGGGACGCGCCAGCGCGCCCGTCACTGGACCCCCGGGCTCGACGACACGAGGTAACCGCGGGCGCGGGCCGGGGGAGTGCGCACCGTCTTGGGCGCGTGGGGCTAACCTGTAGAAGGTCAGGAAGCGCAGATTTCTAGGGTTGTTTTGTCACGTTGCGGGAGGGCACAGGGGACCAGGGATCGGAGGCCAGAGCACTAAACGGGAGGCGGGCAAAGGACGAGCCCAGGGCCGTCGGCGCGCATTCCTGCGCGGGCAGCGGAAAGGAAAGGATCCCAGGGCCCCTTGGCGACGCCAGCGCGGTAGCGGGAAGCTGGGGGGGGGGGTGGCGGGCGGACAGACGGGGACAGGGCACCCTGCCCCCTCCCCAGCTACATTCCAGACTGGAGCAATGGATGAGGTCATCCCGTCCGGTTCCCTTCTGGCCACCGCAACCGCTGCCCGCGCCGGACCGGAGCAGGGGACACTCCAAAGTCTCCCCTCCGAGGTCCCCAGAAGGGAATGTTTCCTGGTTGAAGTTTTTCTTGAACTTCCCATGCCAACTGACAGATTCTGCCCTTGTCCCAACTATGCAAGACTCGCCAAGTTTGAAGCCCGTTTTCCAGACCGGGAAACTGAGGCTGAGAGAACACAGAGGCAGAGTGGAGGGCTGCTTAGCTTTAATTGGGGTGCTGGGGCAAGAAGGCATCTTAGTAAATCGGTAGTGGCACACAAGTTAATCCCAACACTTGGGAAACTGAGACAGGAGGGTCACAATTTCGATGTCAGCCTAGACTATTTTGGGAGACCTTGTCAACAAACAAACAAAAACCCCTCATTTCTCCTCCCACTTTGCTCCCTAATGGCCCGAGGCGCCTCCTCCTATCCTAAGGGTAGTGAAATTTAGCAGCTTACCACCCCCTTTCTGGCCTCAGTTTCCCTGTCTTCCACCTCAGAGTGCTGGAGGACTTAACTTCTAATCCCAAATGTCACAGACTGGGGGCATCAGAAGTAACATAATTCCACAGTCCTGCGTTGATGTTAAAGAGCTGTGCGCCCCCCATCCCCAATCAGGCTTCCCCGGGCCGGGGCCTTGCGCACCTGCCTGAGGGAGCATCTAAGTACTACAAGAAGCCGCAGGCCACCCCTACCCCGGCCCTTCCCCACCATCCAGTGGCTTCCTTGCCACCCCTGTTGGCCTCTGAGCGAGTGCATCCTGCCAAAGCCCCCAAGCTGTGGCCGTTACTACCGAGGGAGCTCTCGCCAAGTGCCCATACAGTTGACGAGTAAATTTAAGAGCTCCTGGGATACTGGCGGCTCACCTGTGGCGGCTCATGCCCAGGTCATAGATGCTGGACTGCAGAGCCAGGACCCCCGTTCCTCCCTCTGGTAACTCCCCCGATCCTGCCACTGTCACGCCACTGGCAAAGCTCTTCAGCCAGCGTTGGTAGAATGTAAGCAAGCCCCAGCGAGCACGCTGTTTCTGTTCTGTGACTTGGGGTTCACTTTCCCGGGTAAAATGGTGAGCTGGGCGTTTTACAGGGGCTGTTTCCTGGGCCTTTGAGAAAAGGGTCCTTGTAGCTCAACAACACCCAGCACATGTAAAGGCCAGCGGTGGTCTGTGGCTAGCACCAAGGGTGACGGCCACCAAGGGTGACAGCCACCAAGGGTCACTAGAAGGAAAGATGCCCCTTACTGATGCCGTGTTGGATCTGAACCCAGGCCTGTCTGATCCAGGGTGAGAGAACTGAGTTTTTTTCATCTTCTGCCCCTTCCTCCTTTCTCTGCCTGGGAGACCGCCTCCTTCCTGTTTTCTCCATGGGAAGACAGTAGCTGACGTTGGGCCAGGATACTCTGCTGCTGTAGATTGTGTAGACGTAGAGAATGCTATCTAGATGTTACCCAGAGGTGTTTGGGGGGTGGCTTCATCACCAAGGTTGGTGGGGGGGGGGTTGCACGGGGCAGGAGCCTGGAAGAAACCCAGAAGTTAGAGAATTGGGGGCGGGGGGAGGGGGGCGGCTGTGTCCACATGGTAGACACAGTTGACTCCTCCACGTGCCTTTTGCAAAGTGAGTCCCACCAGGCTGCACAGCTCCTTCCTTCCGACTGAAGTTTAGAGACTAGCCTTGTGTGGAGCTGGGAAACCTGGCCCGTGTTTACCTGCCACGGGACCTTGGGCGAGTCTGTTCCCTGGGCTTGTCAGTGCTCTTTGTAGCCTCGGCCAGCCTTCCTGCCTCAAGGGGGTGTTGGAGAATCATCTGATGACATCATGTCACTGGTCAGCCAACAACAAGCAGAGTGCTTTATAACCTCAGCAAACATTCCACGAGGACTTCTCGGCGCTGGGGGTGCCAGGGAAAGGGATGATTCAGAAGTCCCCCCCCAAGGGGGAGGAGCTAGAACTGAAGGAGGATCCCATGGTGGGAAGGAAGAGAATGCGGTCCCAAAACAAAGCAAGCTTTGTCCAGTTCTCCTCTTTGTTTTATCTTGTTAGTTAACCTATTTTGAATTTCAAATAACATTATAGAAGGGCTGCATTGAGAACTTTATGCTTGGAGGCTGCAGCTAAGGTTGAGAAAATTAAAAAAAGAAAAGTTGAAACTCAGGTCTAGATCTTTATCAGTCGAACAGGTGTGTGGTGACTTGCCCAAGGTCACAGGGTGAGCACAAGTCCCCAGTCTACTCTACTCTACCAGGGGGTGGTCCTCTGGCCGGAAGGTTATCTCAGCTCATGATTAGCCTGGCTGTGGATTTGGCCACGTGTTAGGCGCTGGGAGGGAGGGAGGCAGGAAAATCCAGGCATCGCCCCACCCTCAAAGCGCTTGGGGAAACAAGACTGGGCCCCGAAAGCCGGCAAGGGCTTATGTGAGTCAGCGGCCCCGAGTTCAAGTTTGGACTAGCTTTTTGATGAGACCTTGAGCGAGCTTGGCCCTCTCCGGGTCATAGAAAACCAGAGTATGGGCTGCAGGGTCCTAAGTGCCCTCCAGCTCCTTGAGAAAGAGAAGAGGGGACACAGGGGGACCCTCTGAGGTCAGGACAGCGGAGGAAGCAGGCGAGGGATCAGGAAGGATAGTGGTACGTAGGGAGTAGCTTTTGGCACCCATAGGGCTATTTTTTTTTTCTAAAACTTGTTCCCCAACATGGCTCTGCCATCAAGCTGAGCAAATGATAAAGCCCTCTCTCCAGGCCGCCTCAGAGCAGTCTGTCTGAGCACGCAGGAGCCGGCTGGAAGAGGCCACTTGTGACCACAGGATCCCTTTTCCAGGAAGCACCTTGGAGGCAGAGGGCTCTGAGGAACGTCAGTGCTGGCTCCGTGGCAGGTGGTGCACACAAAACCTTGGCAGGGCGCCTCCTTTCTCCTGACCTCTCCAGGTGAGAATAGATTTGAACCCCCAGAGAACTAGAATATGCCAGCAAAGGGGCTCCAGGTTGCTGGGATGGGGCGCTCACCTCTCTCATTTCTTCCCGAGAGACCCACAGGCAGGTCACTACACTTTTAAGTCAGGTTCTCATTCCGACACTAGGGCCTCCAGCGGGGCTAGTGTGTGAGCCGCCTGATGTGTGCAAGAGTCATTGGCACCTGGCCCGAAGGTACTGATCGGTCACTTTTCTGCTTCACTGGTGCCCGCTGTGAACTCGGAGCAGAATGGAGTCCGGCAATGGCGCTCAGAGGCATCCACGCTTCTGATCACCATGCGGTCCACGCTGCCTGTCCTCAAACTCTGGCGTGCCCGTGTATGTGGGTGCCTGTGTCCGTGTGCTCACATGCAGAAGTATGTCTGGCTGGCTCTAATCAAGGGACCATACGTTGTTGGGTAGCTTCATTTGTTCTCTTGGGCGGCTACTGTTTGAACTCGGATTTCCTCTTCCGCTGCCATGCCACAGTGCTGTCTCTCCCCTTCCAGGTCTCCACCCCAGGACAGGGACCACCCGTCTCCTCGTGTCCTCTCTGATCACCAGCCTCACCAGAACCAGGGGCAGGGCCTCCGGGAGAGAGAAGCAATAGACTCCCCCAGCCTCAGCACTGGGGACAGCGCCGTCGTTCAGTCAAGGGTTGGCTTCTGCTCCGCCATCTTCGTCAATAAAAAGGCTGAGAAGGGTCCCTGAGCCCAGCCCGCCACCTTCCCTGGCCCTAGCTGGGCATGGACCAGAAGTTGTAAGCAGCCAAAGCGGATGCCCGGCCCCCAGGGGGGCACAGGAGCCCCCACCATGAGCCTGGGCAAGCTGTCTCCCGTAGGATGGGTGTCCAGTTCCCATGGAAAGAGGCGCCTGACAGCAGACATGATCAGCCCCCCACTCGGGGACTTCCGCCACACCATGCATGTGGGCCGTGGTGGGGATGTCTTCGGCGACACTTCCTTCCTCAGCAACCATGGGGGCCGCTCTGGAGACACCCACCGCTCACCCCGAAATTTCCTGGCCAGGAAGCTCCAGCAGGTGCGCAGGGTGGGGGTGCCGCCTCGAAGGATGGCCTCCCCCACTGCGTCCTCACCTGCGCCCCCTGCCGTCTCGCCCATCATCAAGAACGCCATCTCCTTGCCCCAGCTCAACCAGGCCACCTATGACAGCCTGGTGGTGGGCAAGCTCAGCTTTGACAGTCCTGCCAGCTACACAGACGGCCGCTATGGTTACGGTGAGGACCCGGGCTCACAGTCTCTTTTTCCATTGCCAGAGTTCAAGCCCAGAGAGATTGTGGGGTTCTGCCAGGCCTTTCCCCACAGCTGCTAGACCTCCCAGTGGAGTCTGCGCCCCAACCTGTGCTGAGGGTGGGGGTGGTGGCGGCATTAGGGAGGAGGGTGCTGCCGGCCTGCTTAGGCCTCATAACACTGAGGCTGAGATAGAAATAGAGCCTGCATTCTAGCAGCTCTGTGACTCCGACAAGCTTTCCCCGTCTCTGGACTCTCAGGCTAGTTCCTTGCTTCCTGTTTCCTTCCACTAAGCAGCCCCCCCACCCGTGTCAGAGGGAATCACGTGAGGCTCTCTGAGCCCACTCTGGTTTCCAGGCCTGTTCTTGCAGCTGCAGTAATCGCACAGACCCCTGAACCCCAGTCCTCACCTGTGCGGGTCCCTTAATCGCAATGCTGTCTGATCTATGTAGTGAGTTCCAGGACAGCCTAGGCTACATAGCAAGACCCTGTTCCAAACAACAAAACTGAAAAAGATTGAGTGAAGTCAGATATGCATTAGGCGGTTCTGTAACAGGTGCTTGGGACAGAGCTGTTCCTTGAACAAAGACTCATGTAACTTGACAAATTGCTTCAGGTGTGAATGCCACCTTGGCCTTGGCAGGAGACCATGGGTTACTGCTGCCCCCACATGGCTGTGCTCTGCATTACAGTCTTGCTGCCACCATAGGTCCAGGGACCGCAGTGATTATTAGCCTGGTGTCAGGCCTGGAAGCCCTAGTCGGGCTGGTAATCTTTGGAGGGCATGTCCCTGTCCTGAGAACCGGTGATTTCTCTGACCAGGCCCTGGCTTCTGGTTTCTATGTGTGCCCAGGGGTAAACCCGAAAGTTCACTTGTAGTCAGTCTCATTAGTGAACCAGGAGCCTCGGCCAAGTCCACACCAGGGATTGGGTGTCAAGATTCAAGCTGCAGGCTTAGTTTCAAAGCCTGACAGGCTGGCTTTAGGCAAGGTCTGCCCCGTCCCAAACTGAACTTCCATTTGCTCCTTTGCAACGTGGGGTGAGGGTTAGTTTCAGAGGTCACTTGGAAGGCTGTGGGGTCCTTACATTGGAGAGGGAGAGAAGTAGGGCCTTCAAGGGTACAGCTTACCAAGGGCCACGTGGTAAGGCAGGGTTGTTCTCAACAGGCGAGAGACCCAGTGCTGACTTCCTCCCCATTTCTCTGCTAGGCCTAGATTCAGGGTTCTGCACTATCTCACGCCTGCCACGTGTGGAAAAGCACAACAACCGAGACCGTGACCAGGACCGGAACCGGGACCGGGACCAGGACCGGGACCAGGACCGGGACCAGGACCGGGACCGGGACCGGGACCATGCTCAAGACCGAGAGCAGAATTCCTTCCCCTGTGAGCCAGAGCTTCGACGCTCTGACTCTCTCTTGTCTTTCCGTTTTGACCTTGACCTAGGTCCCTCGCTCCTCAGTGAGCTGCTGGGAGCCATGAATCTTTCAGAAGCCCCAGTAGCTGAGACCCCAGCCCCTGCTGCCAATCCCCCCACCTCAGCAGCAACGCCCCCTGCCCCGACTGCAAAACCCCCAACCCGTGCCGTAACCACCCTAGACCCTGTGACAAGCCTCCCAGCTCCTGCAGCAAGCCCCCCGTCCCATGGACATTTCCCCAATGGGGTAACTGCTGTATTGGACCCTGTGGCTGAGGTAAAGCCCAGTCCTGTGGGAGAGAATCCCCAGGTACCTCCCGGCATGGCCTTTGGCGGGTGTGGAGCCGGCTGGGGTGCCAGCCGGGCCAGCCGCCACTACACTGAAATGCATGCTCGACAGGAGCTGGCAGGGGTGCTGCCCCAAGTCCACGGCTCCTGGGAGAGCCTGAATGAAGAATGGAGCGCACCGCCTGCCAGCGGCAGAGCCCCCGTGCCCAGCACGGTGCAGGCCAGTGCCTTTGAATTTGCTGACGCTGAGGAAGATGATGAAGTCAAGGTGTGAGGCCCTGCCATCCTCAGGACTCACAGAGAGCAGGGGCTGAGCTCACCACCGTCACCTAACAACCACATCTGCCCAACTGGAGCTAGCCCCAGATCCCTCCTGGTCTATGCAAGGCAGACATGGGTGAGGGGATCCTTAGTGACTTGATCCAACTCCCTCCACTGCATCTAGGCCCACTAATCCTTGGTCACACCCCATGCCAACCCCATGACCTCACAGTGTGGCTTTTGTGCCCCAGATGACTCCTGGCTGGGGGGAGGACCACACAGGGCCATTGTCTCCGGGTGGACTGCCTGTCCCTGCTCACTTAGAGCCGCCCCAGAAGGCCACCACTGCGTCCTCAACAGCCCTGTTCCAGGCTCCTCCTCAGTTCCAGAGAAAGGTCAGGTGTGACCTTGCAGCAGATTCTGTCTTCTGCGTGCCGCAGCCGCCTGTGCCTGAACGTAAAAGCCTTCCTGATAAAAGTTAACTGCCTAAGAAGCCAAGGGGCAGCCCCGACTCAGATGCCCTTTCCCCTGCTGGGAGTTTGGAGAGTTGAGGACCCCCTTTCAGGCTCCCCAGCTAGAAGGGGGGGTGGAAAGGTAATGAGTAACCAACCTGGAATGCTCAATGATAAGAGGCCCAGGTGGGACCCTTATCTGCAGTTCCTGGAACACCCTGGCCCCAGGTGCCTGGAACCAGTATCTGCCCCATAATCCCGCGGGGCAGCTTGGCAGGTGCTCAGGTGGCCAGGAGGGAGGCAGGTTTACATGTACAGGGTGGCTCGGGGGCACCTCCCACCCTCTCCTCTCCGCAGCGAACGCCCTGTGCCTCAGTTTCCAACCTTATACCAAAGGTGGGGAGCGTCAGCCCACATGGGAAGTGCTAACAGATCTCAGTGTAGAAATAATAAATGTGGATTCTTTTATTTGCTCTTGGCCTTGGAGTTAGTCAGAAGGGCAGAAGCTGCGAGTGAATCGTGGAAGCGCAGGGCCGGAAGGCTGTGGTTCTGATGGGACTCGCAGGGGGGCTGGGACGGGTTTGTGGGCTGAGGTCTCGTTCTGAGGAGCTGTGTGCTCACTCAAGCTTGAAGGAGGAGATGTGGAGCCCAACCATGCCTAGGTAGGGCAGGTGGTTGTGGCCCAGCCTGTTGGGGAAGGTCACCGTGTGCCCGTCAGGTAGCGTCACCTTGAACTCATGATTGTGGAAGGCCACAGTGAACTGCAAGGGGAGGGAGCATGTCAGGAGGACGGGGGTGGGGGTGGGGGGGTGCTCCCATGTCAGGAGGGGAGTGCTCCCATGTCAGGAGGGGGTGCTCCCATGTCAGGAGGGCGGGGGGGGTGCTCCCATGTCCAGACAGGAAGGCCATCATTTGGGCTCCCGTGTGACCTCACCTTGACCTCTGACCCTGCACTGAAGCACATGTGACTCTCTCGTTGCTCTTGTCCCCAGCTGCTGCCGTCACGAGTGTTGCAGACAATGGTGGATTCGTTGAAGCGGGGGTTAAAATGTAGGTTCAGCTTGTCTTGCGCCTGGCCCAGGTTAACGGTGAAGCTATAGGGAGGAGTGATGGAGAGCAGGGTAGGGTGGGGGGAGTGACGGAGAGCAGGGGGTGAGTGACGGAGAGCAGGGTAGGGTCGGGGGGGGAGAGGAGTGACGGAGAGCAGGGTAGGGTAGGGTGGGGGGAGTGACGGAGAGCAGGGTAGGGTAGGGTGGGGGGAGTGACGGAGAGCAGGGTAGGGTCGGGGGGAGAGGAGTGACGGAGAGCAGGGTAGGGGGGGAGTGACGGAGAGCAGGGTAGGGGGAGTGACGGAGAGCAGGGTAGGGTGGGGGGAGTGACGGAGAGCAGGGTAGGGTGGGGGGAGTGACGGAGAGCAGGGTAGGGTGGGGGGAGTGATGGAGAGCAGGGTAGGGGGAGTGACGGAGAGCAGGGTAGGGTGGGGGGGAGTGACGGAGAGCAGGGTAGGGTGGGGGGAGTGACGGAGAGCAGGGTAGGGTCGGGGGGGGGAGAGGAGTGACGGAGAGCAGGGTAGGGTGGGGGGAGTGACGGAGAGCAGGGTAGGGTAGGGTGGGGGGAGTGACGGAGAGCAGGGTAGGGTGGGGGGAGTGACGGAGAGCAGGGTAGGGTCGGGGGGGGGGGAGAGGAGTGACGGAGAGCAGGGTAGGGTGGGGGGGAGTGACGGAGAGCAGGGTAGGGTGGGGAGGAGTTACTGGTAGTGACAACTTCAGGAATTAGGGCTGTCTGTCCTGGGAGACAGTTGAAGGACTGTCACCAGATGGATGCAGGCAGGTGTGTACCACTTGACAGGACCACAAGATGAGCCTGGGTTTGACACTCAGAGTCCTTGAAAGTAGTACATTTGGGTTTTGGGGGTCCATCAGGGGTGGGGCTCTCAGACCAGGCATGTCTGCATGTTTCTGCAAGCGAGCTCTCTGAGCTCCTTTTTTTTGTGGTTGTATTGTTGGGGTTTTGTTGTTGTTGCTTGGTTGGTTTTTGTTTTTCCAGAAAGGGTTTCTCTGTATCCCTGGTCATCCTGGAACTCACTCTGTAGACCAGGCTGGCCTCGAACTCACAGAGATCCTCCTGCCTCTGCCTCCCGAGTGCTGGGATTAAAGGCGTGCGCCACCACCGCCCAGTGAGCCCCTACTGTTTGTGTCTGCCTGTCTCCTCCCTAACGCAGGAGCTAGAGGTTTATCTCACAAAATTCTGGCATCACACTATATACTTGTCAGCCTAGTGCTGAGCTGCCTGAGTGAACTGCAGTGCTCAGTTCGCGGAAACAAGCTTTGCTGCCCCCTGGTGGCTGCCTCCGGTTAGAGTCACAGGCCCTGTTTAAGAGGGTGGTGACCGGGAGAACATGGGCTCTTCATACAGGCTCCACACCTGCGGGGCCAGACAGAGGGCCAGCCTTCCCCACCTGCCCCTTTGGTGGCAACTGAGACCAGGAACAGAGAGCACAGTGTCTGTTCGGACACTCCGAAGGTTACTAACCCAAAGGATGCAAAGGCGGCTCCTAGCAGGAGCCAGCAGGGCTGTGGTAAGGAGCATGTAAAAGTCACTGCTTCCTGAGCCTTTGTGGGTCCCATTGAGGGTCCCAGTCCTCAGCCCTGCCCACCCCTTGCTCACCTGTTAACATCCTTGTGGATCTTGCCTTTAATCTTCAGGGTCATCCCCGGTTTCATATCCAAGTTTGTGATCTCAAATTTCTCCTGGAGCAACAGAAGAATTCCCTCAGGGAGTCGTGAGAGGAACCCATTGCCCTGCTATCACGCCATTCTGGATGACTCCCTTGCATCTCTGCCCTTGTGGAGACCGGAGCACTCTGACTCAGGCTTCCCAGAGCTCTCCCCCCCCCTCCCTCCTCTCCACCCCACAACCCAAGAAAAAAGTGATTAGGGATGGGGTGGGGGTCACAGAATGGATAGCCTGACCCCTGCAGATGTTACAGTTTCCCAATGTTCAAGTAACGTGCTGCCTTCGGCACACCCAAAACACTGGTGCAATGCACAAATGACCTCGTCAGACTGAGCATGGCGGGCCACGCCTTTAATCCTAGCATTTGGGAGGCAGAGGCAGGTAGAATTCTGTGAATTTGAGGTCAACCTGACCTAAGTAGCAGGCTCCCAGTCAGCCAGAGCTACACAGTGAAACCCTGTCTCAAAAAAACAAACAAAAAAACAAAACAATGAGATATGGTGATGCCTACTTGCAATCCAAGTTAGGGAGGCAGAGTCAGATGGATCCCTGGGCCTCCCTGGCCAGGCATTTTAGCCTAATTGATTAATTTTATACTGCTTGTTTTCTTTGTTTTTCGAAACAGGATTTCTCTGTAGCTTTGGAGCCTGTCTTGGAACTCACTCTGTAGACCAGGCTGGCCTCAAACTCACAGAGATCTCTGCCTGCCTCTGCCTCCCAAGTGCTGGGATTAAAGTCATGTGCCACCACCACCTATAACTGATTAATGTTAAACTCCAGTCTATTGAGAGAACTTGTCTCAAAGGAAGGGGACAGCAGTCCCTGGAGGTGACAGCTGAGGTTTTACACACACACACACATATGCACGAGCACAGCCATACACATAACACTAAGAAGGGGTCATGGAAGAATGATCGGAATACATTATGTGCAAGTATAAAATTGTCAAACAACAAAATTAGTTGATAAATCCGGAATGTAGCTAAGTGGTACAGCACTTACCTAGCATGCATAAGTCCTAGAATTCCAAACCCACCCCTTAAAAAAAAGTCAAAAGCAGTTGTTGAGTACCCACTGTGTGATGGATCTGAGGGAGACCCCAAGACCAGCAGCACCCACTTTCAAGGAGGCTGCAGGAGGGTTAGTATCCAGTTTGTGAGGCCCAAGCACAGCACCTGACCCAGAAATGGCAGAAAGGAGGGCGGCCACCCTGCATTATGTAGCTGTTCCTCTGCCCTTGCTTCCATCAGTAGTACCCAAGTTTCTTGGCAGCTGGCTCCTTTACCTGTTTTTTTGTTGTTGTTTTTGTTTTTTTGTTGTTGTTGTTTTTTTACGAGCCAACGAGCCAGGGTTTCTCTGTATTGTTTTGGAGGCTGTCGGTCCAGCCTAGCCTCGAACTCACAGAGATCTGCCTGCCTCTGCCTCCCGAGTGCTGGGATTAAAGGCGTGCGCCACCACTGCCCTGCCCTTTATCTGTTTTTTAAAATGAATTTGTTTTTATAATTTTTTATTTTTATGTGCATTGGTGTCTTGCCTGCATGTATGTCTGAGTGAGGGTGTTGGGTCTCCTGGAACTGGAGTTACAGTCAGCTGTGAGTCACCATGTGGTTGCTGGGAATTGAACCCAGGTCCTCTGGAAGAGCAGCCAGTGCCCTTAACCTCTGAGCCATCTCTCCAGCCTGTTATTATTATTATTAATCGTTATTAAAGTTTTTCCTATAAATGCCTGTATACCATATGCATGCTTGGTGCCTGCAAAGGCCAGAAGAAGACATTGGATGTCCCTGGAATTACAACTATTATGAGCTGCCATGTGGTGGCTGGGAATTGAACCCAGATCCTCTGGAAGAGCAGTCAGTGCTCTCAACTGCTGACACCTCTCCAGCTCCTTGTGCTGTTGTATTTTGTTGACAAGCATCACCAAGAACTCCTGAATCAGCTCCCCTGTCTGGGCAGGGCCTTGGGGGTGGGGTCAAGAACAGGGCTGTGAGAGGGTTATCAGTCCTTTCTCACTACAAAGAAGGATGGAGGATGGCTGATGCGAACGTAAGGGAGGCTTGGCACCCTACCCAAATACCCCCACTTGACACCCTACCCAAATACCCCCACTTGCTAGATAGCCCAAGCTGGCTTCCAACAAGTGATCCTCCCACATTGACCTCGGTGCTTGGGTTATAGGCATGAGCTACGGAGCAGGTGCATTTGAAATAAAGGGAGCACGGGGGCGGGGCTCTGATGGCAGGGACAGGTCAGCTTCAGTAGCAGTCACCTTAGAGCAGGTTCTGGGCCTGTCCCGGGACTGGGGTGGTCCGGTCTCTATTGGGGCATCCTGTGTACTTTGTGGTGGCTCACACGCTCGCTGGCCCCTCCTTGCCAGGGCCTAGCAGCCTTTCTTAGACGGCCTCAACCAAATGTGTTCAAGGGACCAGCTCACTGCGTTCATGAGGCAGAGAGATCTGGAGGGGGAAGGGAAGCAGCTACTCTGGGTTTTAGCCGGACTGACATTCTACTCTCTCCAGGCTCTTGGTGGCCCGGCTGTCCCTGCGATGTCCTTTCAGATGAGCTAAAGAACGCAAGCATGGTGACATGGCGGTCTCTCACATTCTCACTGTGTGTGCCCATGCCAGCTCCCGGGAAACAATGCCATGCACCCTCTCCTGGCTTCCTGACACGGTGGAATGAGTGATGGGATCAGGGCGGGGGAGGCACCCCTTCTTTGCATCCTAGTCCTCTCGCCTGGCATCTGCTCCTCTGGCCTCCTTGGAAACAGGGTCTTGGTACAACCTAATATGTGATCATATTGGTCTGGGGTAGGTCCTAAATCCACTGTAGCTAATGTTCTAGATGTAGAAGGAAGGGAAATGTGGCCAAAGAGTGGCTCAGTGGTTAGAGTTACTCTTGTAGCTAGAACCCATAATTCTAGTTCCAGGGGATCCAATGCCTTCAAGTACCCTCTGTGGGGCACGTGGTACCACGCACATGTGCGTGCACACACACACACACACACACACACACACACAGGCAAAATACTCACAAAATAAAATTTTTAACTGAAAGGGAACTGGACACCCCCAAAGGGAGGGCAATATGCAGAGGGGCAAACCCTGTAGTTACGAGGCTTCTGGAGACGGGCCCTACGGACGCCCACATCCACAGGAAACTAGAGCAGATAAGTAAAGTTCCTCCCCAGAGTCTTCACAGGATGCCAGGCCCTGCCCACCTTGGATTCCAGACTTGGCCAGAACCAAGAGAGAAATCTCTGTGGTAGTGAGCTCCCTATTTTGAAGTGGTTTGTCTAGGAAATGAACCTACCATCTGAACCCCAGAGAATGCCATGTGGTCCCATTCCATACACATCAGGGGAGACCAAGTCCTGAGGAGAGGGGCATCAACTTGTCCAAAATCACACCACAAGCCACAGCTGAGCCAGATTGGAACAAAGGCTCCACACTGTTTGTTTGTTTTTTGTTTTTTGAGACAGGGTTTCTCTGTATTGTTTTGGAGGCTGTCCTGGAACTCGATCTGTAGACCAGGCTGGCCTCGAACTCACAGAGATCCTCCTGCCTCTGCCTCCCGAGTGCTGGGATTAAAGGCGTGCACCACCAACACCCAGCAAGGCTCTGCACTCTTGGAGAGAGAATAACACCTTTGCGATTTGTAGATGGCGGCCTCCTGTAATATCATCTTGAGCTTAAGTCTTTCTCTCTCCTCTCTCTCTGTCTCTGTCTCTGTCTCTCTGTCTCTCTCTCTCTCTCTCTTTCCTCTCCTCTGTTTTTTTTCCCCGAGACAGGTTTCTCTGTGTAACAGCCCTGGCTGTCCTGGAACTCACTCTGTGGACCAGGCTGGTGTTGAACTCACAGAGATCGGCCTGCTTCTGCCTCCCCAGTGCCGGGATTAAATGTGTGTACCACCATGCCCAGCCTCTTTCTTTTTTGAGACAAGGTCTCAGTATGTTCCTCTGACTGGTCGGGAATTTTACTGTGTAGACCAGACTGATCTCAAACTTGGAGTTCCATCTGCCTCTGGCCCTTGAGTGCAAGGCTTGCAGGTAGCATGACCACGTGCAGTGCTGGAGATCAAACCTAGGACTTCACGCACGCTGGGCAAGCGCTCTACCCACTGAGCCAGATCCCACCGAATTCCTTTAAAAACATGGTTTTTTTTGGTGCTAGAGATCAAACTCAAACATGCTAAACACACGCTCTGCCTCCCGAGTGCTGGGGTTAAAGGTGTGGGCCACCATGCCGGGCAACCCAGCATTCTGTTTTGATACTCATGGAGAAACAGACCAAGAGAAGTGCAGCAATAGAGGACCCCCAGCACACCCCAACCACACACTCAAGCAAAGACAAGTGAGTGAAGGATCCCCCAGCACCCTCACCGACATGGTGACAGCTCCCGGCCACAGCTCTCCCAGTCGCTCCAAGAGGCTCGGGCTCAAGATATCACCTCTTGGTCAGGCTTATATTTCAGAATATTACACATTAACTACCCCAAGGCCATAAATAAGGACTTTGGCCCCTTATTCCCTGATATCTCCTGGCCTGCATCTGCAGGGACTCAACAAACAGGAAGATGGCTCCTCACCCCCCCTCCCGATCCTGAGCGTCTTCCTGGCCTCCCTGCAGTTCCTACCAGCCCCACGATCTCCACAGAGCCCAGGGGAGGAGGCCTTAGTGCCACCCCCAAACCACAAACACCCAGAGCTTGGCAGGCCACCCAACCTCCCTGCGGGCCCAGCTCCGACAACCACAAAAACACAGGCTAGCTCCGTAAAAAAATGTCCAAGCTTCTAATTTCCAGCAATGCCATGAGTCATTGGAAGACATTGCTTTTCCTTCTCTCATCCATCCTTTTTCTGATTGCACATTTAACTTGCTTCTTCTTTTTATTCTTGTGAAACAGTCTGTCCATTTTGCCCAGGCTGGCCTTGAACTCGCCAATATCCCCCTGCTTCTGCCCCAAGTGCTGGGATTCCAGGCAAAAGCCCCACACCCAGCTAGACACATGTACATTTCAAAAGTGATACCCAGGGCCGGTGGGGAGGCTCAGCGGATAAGGGTGCCTGCTGCCAAGCCTGACCAGCCAAGTTTGGTTTCCGGAGCTCACATGATGGAAGGGAAGAACCAGTTCTTGCGAGCTGTCCCTCGACCTCCACACATGCCCCACGGCACACGTGCTCACACAAGTGTAACTGGAAAGTTTAAAAGCACCTGTGAGTATCTATAACTGTCAAAGAGCAGAAGAGAAAGGCATGACTGAGTGTTAGAACACTCTCCCTGGACGCCAGCCTCAGCCTCAGCCGCCACTAGACGAAACAGAAGGACGAGGAAGCCAGAGGTGGACGATCTGTAAGGGCTGGGTGGCTCAGTGGTGGAGTGCGTGCGTATTCAGGACGTACACCCTGTGGCACCATGCACAAACAGTGTACTCTACCAGGACGCAGACCGGATGTGCAGAGTCACCCAAGGGCTGGGGGTGCTGGGAGTTTGGCATGCTTTGTCCATTATTTCTGTGAATTTTGTGATGGCCGAGCTTGATCTACTCAGTTAGTGACCGTCACTCAGAAGAAAAGACTGCCGGACATAACATCTCAGCCAGGCGGGAGCCTGTCCTCTGTCTGTCCTTCCGGTGGTTTCTGTGGATTTACACCACAGGCATGCCTGACAGTTGTTGATCCTGCTTCATTAGGGAACACTGAGGCCCACAGAGCTGCTTTTCAGAACTGTGTCACTGGCTGTGACAGCCTCCCGCTCTGCAAGGCTTCGTCTGTGGAGCCAGTCCCCTGCCTCTGAGCACCTGCTTTCGTTAAAAATGCAGTTCCGTGCTCCCCTTTGGCACGCCAAGTCTGTCTGCACCCAACAGCCTCCTCCCCGGTGCACATCCCCAGAAACAGAGCTTTGCCACTGCTCTGGATCGGCAACCCACTGTGGCTTCCGCTTGAGTTGGCGGTGACTGCACCCGACAGGGCACTAGGAGGCCCCTGTGGTGCCAGGAGCCGACAGCTCCCATGGGACACCACCTTCCGTGCCAGGCCAAGACGGGAGTGGCTGATTTCCTTATTTTACCCACAAGGAAATGAATTTCTTCTCAGTCTTTCTCTTGGGAGCCAAATGAGATAAGGAAGTGGGCCTGGTGATCTTCTAATGATAACATTAGCTCTCCCTCGCCACACAACCTGTGGAAAGTGCACATTAAAAAAAAAAGGACATAAAGTTCACGTCTTTGAAGAGAATCTTTGCTTTTGTTTTTTGTTTGTTTGTTTGGTTGGTTGGTTTTGGTTTTTCGAGACATGGTTTCTCTGTGGCTTTGGAGGCTGTCCTGGAACTCGCTCTGTAGACCAGGCTGGCCTCGAACTCACAGAGATCCGCCTGCCTCTGCCTCCCGAGTGCTGGGATTAAAGGCATGTGCCACCAACGCCCGGATTTTGCTTTTGTTTTTATTTATTTATTTTATTTCATGTGCATTGGTGTTTTGCCTGCATGCGTGTCTGTGTGAGGGTGTCAGGTCCCCTGGAACTGGAGTCATAGACAATTGCGAGCTGCCATGTGGTTTCTGGGAATTGAACTCAGGACCTCTGGGAGAGCAGTCAGTGCTCTTAACCTCTGAGCCATCTCTCCAGGCCCTGAAGAGAATCTTTGAAGTCAGAGGTTCATGGCCATCCTTACAGCTATGTGTCTTTCTGGCTGCAGATTTTATTGTTTGTCTGTTTGTTTTCAATACAGGGTCTCACTCTATAACCCAGGCTGGCCTAGGCCTAATTAGTTAGCTCAGGCTGGGGGGGAGGGGTGATGCTGACTGTCACTGACTGACAGTTACAACAGACTACAGCAGCAATAGGTGACAACGCCAAGGCTCATGCTGGGGTTTGACGTTCGCCCCCAAACTTATGGTGAATTTATTGTCATCAGCTGGGCATAGTGGTGCAGACCCGTCATTCTAGGGCTTGGGACACAGAGGCAGGAGGATCAAGAGTTCACAGTCATCCTTTGATATATAAGTAGATGGAGGCCAGCCTGGGCACCTGGAGACTTAATCTCAAAAGCAAAAAAATCATCATTGGGTCAATTTACAAGCTGGACCTTGAAGAGGTGGCTAAGCCACCTAATCACCTGGTAGATTGATGCCAGAATGGGCTCCCAATAAAAGGATGGGCTGGGCCAATCTCCCTCTGCCTGCCATATGTCCTCTTGTCCTCTGCCGTGCTATGACAGCATAAGGACCCCAGACCGGTGCACTGGCATGCTCATGGGCTTCCTAGCCTCCAGGACAAAGACTAAACCTCTCTTGTTAATGCTCTGTTTAGCCTATGATATTCTAATATAGCAGCAGGAAATGGGTTAACACAGGAGTGTTACCAAAGGGCTGTTCTCTCTCCCCAATTCTGGTACAAGCAGTGTAGCCCTGGTGTGAGGATCCTAATGAAAAGGCCTCAGCCAGGTGGTGGCGGCGCACGCCTTTAGTCCCAGCACTCGGGAGGCAGAGGCAGGCGGATCTCTGTGAGTTCAAGGCCAGCCTGGTCTATAGAGTGAGTTCCAGGGCAGCCTTCAAAACTACACAGAGAAACCCTGTCTTGAAGAAAAGGAAAGGAAACCAGACTCAAGCCACATGTGTGATCCTGGCCTTGGATCTAACCCCACACATAAAAATAAACATTTTTTTAAATTGAAGAACTTGAACCATTTTGGTTCACGACTGCTGAGCCCAGAGAGCATTTGGTCCTTTGGCTTCCGGTATCTTATGCCCACAGGCCACCTGCTGTTGGGGGACTTTGATCTTGAGATAGCCAAGGACCCTGCCTATCCTCTCCCCTCCACTCCTCCTGGAAGACAAACAGATCCACACCTTCATGACAACCACTCCACAGCAACATCTTCCTTCAGGGGCACAGGGGGAAGCGAGAGAAGCTAGTGGGTGTGGTGGGTGTGGGAAACAGGAAGCTTTGGCCATGAGGCGGGCACAGGTCTAGTCCCCACACTGTCATCTGCAAACTGAGTGCTGTGGAAGGGACACGTAGACTTCTAGTTTCTTCACCTGCATGGAGCGCAAAGCATCTTGAGGGACTCTGCTATAATTACAGCATTCTGGAGGCTGAGGCAGGAGGCTCACTCTGAGTTCTCGACCAGCTTCCATTACATCGTGATTCCAGGCCAGCCTGAGTTATATAGTAAGGTTTTTGTCAAAAAAAATCTTCTTAGACTAGCTGTGAAAATGTTTTTGTTTTGTTTTTTGTTTGTTGTTGTTTGGAGACAGGGTTTCTGTCCCAGAACTCACTCTGTAGACCAGGCTGGCCTCAAACTCACAGAGAGATCACCTGCCTCTGCCTCCCTAGTGCTGGGATTAAAGGTGTGTGCCACCATCACCTGACTAGCTGTGAGAAATTTTTTAATTTTTATTATTTGGGGTTTTTTGTTTGTTTGTTTGTTTGAGACAGTTTCTTGTGTGACAGCCCTGGTTGTCCTGAACTCACAGAGATCTGTTTTCCTCTGCTTTGAGAGTGCTGGGACACCACACCCAGCTAAATTTTAATTTTAAAGGTATATTTGTTACTTTTGGGCTTTCTGTGACCAAATAACTTCAAGACCAACTGAATGGAGTGTGGTGGTTAATACTGATAGTTTGTCAGCCCTGGAGTCATCCAGGACACAGCCACCTGTGAGGAGCCGTCTTGACAAGGTTAAGGGAAGTGGGAAGACTCACCCTAAAACCCATCCGCTGGGCTTGGGTCTTGAGCTGCATAAAAGGGAGAATTGAGTTGAGCACCAGCATTGTCTCTCTCTGCTTCCTGACTGCAGAATCAGTGTGACCAGCTGCCACTAGGCCCTCCCCACCATAGTGGGCTGTAGTCTCGAACTCTTAACCTCAATATCCCCTTCCTTCCTTAAATCGTTTTTCTCAGGGTATTTTATCACAGCAATGAGATAAGTAACTAATACAAGAAAGGAGGGTTGGTTTGGGCTCACAGTTTCAGAAGGTTGAGACGGTGGTTGCCCAGCCCCTTGTACTTGGGCAGAACATCACCATATGGGGCAGGCTGTGTGGTAGGAGAAGTTCTCACCCTCTAAAGCAGAGCACAGGAGGGGGCCCAAGACCAGTTCTGGCCCACCAGGCTGTACTCCCCGTGACACACGTTCTCCAAGCAGGATCACCTCCTCCGTTTCCCAAGGATGCTGTTATATCGTGAATCCAGCAGGGTGCTAATTCACTGATCAGGACAGAGCCCTTAGGATCTAATCCCCCTATATGCTCTACCACGTACACACCCAGAGGTGTGCTCTACTCCTCTCTAGACAGTTCTCAATCCAGTTAAGTAGGTTGCCAAGATTAATCATCCCAAGGCTAGGCATGGTGGTGCACACCTTTAGTCCCAGCGCTTGCGCTCAGAAGGTGAGGCAGATGGAGCTCTTTGAGTTTGAGACCAGACTGATCTACAGAGTGAGTTCCAGGACAGCCAGAGCTACATAGTAACACCCTGTCTCAAAACAAATGAACAAGAAATGATTAGCCATCATAGTCAAGTAATCCCAACACTCAGGATGTGGATGCAGGGCAATTGCCATAAATTCAAGGTCAACCTGAACTTCATACTTAGACCCCTCCTCCAAAAATAAATGTCAGGCTAGAGGTATAGTTTAATTGATTAGGATGCTTGCTAGCATGCACAAATTAGTAATGGTGACACACCGGTGAAATCCCAGCACTTGGGAGAAGATAGGAGAAATGCAAGTTTGAGGTTATTCTCCTAGGCTCTAAGAGACCTTGTCTCCAAAAGACAAAAATCAAATCTGCCTTCCTTAGTGATGGTGGATGTCCTTCTGTGTTCTGCAAATGTATGTCTCTCTTATTGGTTGATGAATAAAGCTGCTTAGGCCAATAGACAGATCTCTGTGAGTTTGAGGCCAGCCTGGTCTACAGAGTGAGTTCTGGGACAGCTAGGGCTGTTACACAGAGAAACCCTGTCTCAAAAAAAAAAAAAAACTAAAAAAAAGAGGACTGAGTTTGATCCCGAGAACCTACATAAAAAGCTGGGCATAGTGGTGCACACTCTTGACTCCTGCACTAGGAAGGCAGAGACAGGAAGATTCCTGGGCTGGCTGGCCAGCGAGCCAGCTTCTCAGCAAGTCCGTGAGTCCTAGTGGGAGACCTTTTCTCAAAACAACAAAGACATCAGGGTGTGGCACACAGTTTTAGTCCCAGCACTCAGGCGACAGAAGCAAATAGATCTCTGTGAGTTCCAGTCAAGCTTGGTCTACACAGCAAGTCCCAGACCAGCCAGGGCTACAAAGCGAGACTTTGTCTCGAACAAACAAACAAACTCCAATGAAAATCCATGGATGGTGCCTGAGATTAACCTCTGGTCTTCACACACACATGCACCTGTATGCACATGCACATATGCACACACAGAGACAGAAAAGGAAGGGAGAGGGAAGGGATGAAGGCTCCGGAGTACAAGTAGCTCTCCTTTGGGACTGGAGACTTGAGCCTGGCTCCTCTCCTCTGGCCTAGGCCACCCAATCTCTCTGTGGACAATGGAGCTCTCTATTCCTTGGTGTCCCATCACGATGAGAAGAGAAAGAGGATACGTGACGGCATCGGAGATAGTGTCTAGATTACAGTCTGGCCCACATGCCCAGCCCAGCCCTTGGCAAACTCTGAAACAGGAAGGTACCTCTCTAAGTCACCTGCTTCCCTCACATGACAAGCAGAGATGACCAGCCCGGCATGGCCCTAGTCACAGCAAGCTTCCCCCAGCCAAAGCCTCTGGTCCACGTCCAGCACCCAAGACCACTAGCAAGCTCGCTCCTATTGAGAGCTGATCCTGGGGCTCATAGTTGGTCTTGGGTCTGGCTGCGAGCCCTGTGGCTGCTCAGTCCACCAGGCTGAATCCCTCAGCAGTCCCAACCTGGTGCTGAAGGCCTGGAGGACTCCTGGAAGCTACTGGTCTCCAGCCAAGTTCAAAAGTCAAAGATGCTGGATTGAAAGGTCTACCCAGGATGCTGGTGACAATGGCAAGATGGGCACACCAGCAAGAGACAGCTGGACCGGGCGGTGGTGATGCACACCTTTAATCACAGCACTCGAGAGGCGGAGGCAGGCGGATCTGTAAATGGGAGTTCTCTCCACCCAAACGCCTGTTCCCAAATAACTGACTTGGAGACTTAATGAAGATGGAGAGATGGACATCCCCCATCAACTTAATATAAATTATAATCGTGCAGCCAATAGCTCCGGTTTGTTACTAACTCTTACATTTAAATTAGCCCCTGCTTCTTGTCTTTGCTTTGCCACGCGGCTCATAGCTTGTTGCCCGTTTTCTCCGTGCCATGCTTCCTCGGTGGCTACCTGGTGGGCATCTCCCTGACCCCGCCCTTCCTCATCCCATCATTCTCAGTGTGGCTTTCCCACCTAACTTTATCCTGTTCAGCCGTTGGCCAGTCAGCTTGTTTATTAAACCAGTCTTAGTGACATATTTTCACAGTGTACAGGAGGGTTACTCCACAGCATGGATCTCTGTGAGTTCAAGGCCAGCCTAGTCTGCAAAGTAAGTTCCAGGACAGACGGAGCTGCTACATAAAGAAAGAGGAAGAAGAGCCAGGCAGCCAAAGGCTGTGCAGACATTGCACTCTGAGCAAGGGTCTTCTCTCTCCATTAATCTTCCCTGGAAATATGTCACAGGTCTCTAAGTAGACTCCAGATCCCATCAGTTGGCAATATATATATATCATCACAGTCTTAAGTTGCTTTTTTTAAGCTTATTTATTATGTATATTATGTATACTGTGTCCTGCCTGCATGTTGTCTGCAGGCCAAAAGAGGGCAGCAGATCTCATTATAGACTGTTGTGAACCACCATATGGTTGCTGGGAATTGAACTCAGGACCTCTGGAAAAGCAGCCAGTGCTCTTAATCTCTGAGCCATCTCTCCAGCTGCCACCACCCCCTGGATTTTGGGGGTTTGTTTGTTTTTGGGTTTTTTGTTTTGTTTTGTTTTTGTTTTACAAGACAGGGTTTCCCTGTGTAGCTTTAGAACCTGTCCTGGGACTCGCTCTGTAGACCAGGTTGGAATTGAACTCACAGAGATCCACCTGCCTCTGCCTCCCAAGTGCTGGAATTAAAGGTGTGCGCCATCACCTCCTGGTGTCTTAAATTGCTTGTCTGGAATCTTGTCACAGTGGTGAGGAAAGTGACTGCCATCTGACAACTTCCTGTCCCTCCCCCCACAATTCTTTTTTCCACAGGCCACTTCCACATTCCCGTCGGAAAGCTCTCCTCGTTTTACAGCCACCTTTACAAACTGGCCAACGGGTTCCACAGCAGTATTCCATAAACTCTCCATCGGGTCCTTTTTTCCTTTTTAATGTGGCCCTGGGAACAGAACACAGGGCCACACATGGGCTAGGCAAGTCATAACTTCAGTGTCACTATTCTATAAATTCCTGATGGTGACCTGTATCCACAGCTCTGGGCTCCACTGGTTCTCGCTCAGCAAACTGCACCCCCACCCCACAGCACCCCACAAGTTTTCTCTGGCCGTCCTGGAACCCTCGCTATAGACCAGGCTGGCCCCAAACTCACAGCGCACCCCCTCTTTCTCAGGACTCCAGTCTGTCACATGCTCTTCTGATTGCTTCATTTGACCCTCACGGTCCTCTGAGTGGCTGCCATTATGCTCGTTGAACGAATGGAGAAACTGAGGCTCTGAGATGCAGACGGCCTTGCCAGTGCCACACAGCAGGAGAAACGGAGCAGGACCAATCGTCTCCCTAAGCCCGGCCGCCTTCAGGGGATGAGCACAAGGGTCCTGAAATAGCTTCCATCCTGGACCTCAGGAGGAGAAGGCGCTGTCCCTCCCACAAAGACCCAAGGCAGGCTGGGAGCAGACAGTCTAGGCCCACCCTGTGTCCACCAGCATGTCATGCCCACCCACTGGGCACCACTGAGGAAGACCCTGAGACCCAGGTCAGAGAGGGTGACAGGAGAGGCCAGGGACAGTAATCCAGCTTGTCTGTCCTGGACCAACAGCATTCCTTGTTAGCTTCAAACAGGGACCGGGACCAGAATCAAAGTCTAGGATTCTC
Source organism: Mesocricetus auratus (assembly GCF_017639785.1). NCBI lineage: Eukaryota > Metazoa > Chordata > Mammalia > Rodentia > Cricetidae > Mesocricetus > Mesocricetus auratus. Next base: position 85,951,518 of record NW_024429194.1, on the reverse strand, counting down.
AGGGTCCCTGAGGTAAATAGGTGTAGGTCTTCAGAAACCTGTTCTCATTTTCAGAGTGGGACACAGGATTTCAGATCTAAAACACTATTCTTAAATGTTTTTAACAATGTTTTTTTTGTTTGTTTGTTTTTCTTTTCCTTCTTTACTTCCTTGTTTTTTGTTTTGTTTTGTTTTTTGAGACAGGGTTTCCGTGTAGTTCTGGCTGTCCTGGAACTCACTCTGCAGACCAGGCTGGCTCCAAATTCACCCCTGCCTCTGCCTCCCAAGTGCTGGGATTAAAAGTGTACATCACCACCCCCCGAGTGCTTTAAAATTTTTATAACATTGATTTATGGGGGCACACGAATGCCATCCCACATGTGTGGAAGCCAGAGAACAACCTTCAGGATTTGATTCTCTCCTTCCATGTCTGGGTCCCAAGGATAAAATTCACATCGTAAGACTTCGCAGTAAGCATTTTGACCCTCTGAGTCCTCTTGCCAGCCTCTATAATACCCCTACATGTCGGGACCATAACCCCAGAGACTCAGCAACCAGAGCAGAAATGAAGCACCCCCATCTCTCAGAGACCCCGAGGAGTGCCTGGATGCCAGCACCATGCTGGAAGAAGCCTGCTTTGGAGTTGGTTGGCATGACAGTGGCCATGATCCTGACTCTGCTTCTTAGTGGCTGTGCCCAGCAGACCAGATGGAATGAATTCTTCAGCTTGAAGGTGTTTGAACCATTTCTCCTTCACAGAGTTGCAGGGCTGAAGGAGATAACATATGTAGTAGGTTTGGTGGTCCGAATCTGCCACACAGTAGGATCTGTTATATCGTGGTTCCTGGCTAACAGGCTGTCATTGGCTGAATGGTCACAAGCCCGTCACTGTATCAGTAGAATTAGTACTGTCAGGCATTCATCCAGCCTGCCAGAGGTGACACTCAGGCGTTCTCCATGGAGGCACAGCGATCTAACCCTCACTCCCAGGAACCGCAAAGGGAGGGGTTGGATACAATCACCTACCAGCTCAGCAGCCAGGGGCTTTAGGGGGTCCCAGCTTCCCCTCTGTCACCTGCCCCTGCCCTCCTGCAAATCTCACAGGCTGGAGTTTCACTGGACCTGCCCTTGTCCCTGCAGAATTCTAGAATCTTCCAGCCCCTCCTGCTCCTTCATTCTGTGCCCTCAGCCCAGCCAAGAGGAAGAGATCTCACTGCTCTATTATTTCAGAGTATTTCATGGCAGACAAGGGACACCTGCTTTGCTTTGTTTGTTTGAGACAGGGTTTCCTGTAGCTCAGGCTCACTTACAACATCTGAGACAGGGTCTCTTAGTCCTGACTGTTCTGGAACTCATTCCGTAGGCCAGCCTGGCCTCAAACTCACAGAGAGCCTCCTGCCTCTGCCTCCCAAATGTTGGGATAAAAAGTGTGCAACACCATCCCTGGCTCACCTGGAACTCTTTATGTGTCTAAGGCTGGGGTTAAGATCACAAACATTAGCCTGGTGGTGGAGGTATGCGCCTTTAATCCCAGCTCTCGGGAGTCAGAGGCAGGCAGATCTCTGTTAGTTCTTTTTTTTTTTTTTTTTTTTTTTTTGGTTTTTTCGAGACAGGGTTTCTCTGTGGCTTTGGAGGCTGTCCTGGAACTTGCTTGGTAGTCCAGGCTGGTCTCGAACTCACAGAGATCCGCCTACCTCTGCCTCCCGAGTGCTGGGATTAAAGGTGTGCGCCACCAACGCCCGGCGATCTCTGTTAGTTCTATGCCAGCTTGGTCTTCAAAGTTCCAGGACAGCCTCCAAAGCTAAACAGAGAAACTCTGTCTCAAAAAACTAAGAAAAAAAAACCACAGACATTAGCCACCATACTAACAAAACAGTGTTCAAAACAAAATTATTCACTAGGGACAGAAGGTTGAAACACTCCAGCATCCATCAACAAACTAAGAGAAAAACATAAAACTTATCTACATGGTAAGAGCATTATTCAACCATGAAAAGGTACTGAGTGTTAGCACCTGCTACCATGTAGAGATGCCTTGAAAACACAGCCAGGGAAAGCAGGAAGGATGTAAAAGGACTCCCATTGTACGACTCTGCTATGAAATATTTACAATAAGCGATTCACGGAGCCAGGAAGCGGATTAGACATTCCTAGGGTCTTGGGAGGAAGGGAGAGTGGGAAGTCAGTTCTGAGTGGATTCAGTTTCTGCTTGCAGATAGATAACGGGGGTGGCTGTCCACACTGTAGCTGTAAACAGTGCCTCTGAATTGTGCACTTCAAACGGCCAGAGGGTCTGGTGCCTGATGCCAGCACGCAGGAGGCTGAGGCAGGGGGACAACTGTCATGGTTAATCATGGTTGCCAGCTTGACTGGGTCTGGAATTTCGGTGATAAAGTCACTGGGCACACGTGTGTGAGACCTTCTTGATCCTGTTATTTAAAGTAGGAAGACGAATCCTAAACATGGCTGCCCCTTCCAGTGGCGGTCCTGGTAGAGAGTGTCAGAGGGAAACGGCTTTGCTCTTTCCTCCACCGCCTCAGCGTCTCGACAGTGAGTCCTCTGCTCGTTGCTGCGGCCACGGCTACACTTCTCGACTGACATCAGCCTCCTCAGGCTTCCAAGGTGGACTGAAGACCAAGAGTTCTCCAGGAATCCTTCGGGCCTGGCCCACCAGATCCGGACTGCTGGGTCACACAGCATCATGGAGCAGCTGTGGAGTCTCAGCTTCTCCAGCGTGTAGACGGCCATTGCTGGACTGCATAACCTGGGTCGTGTCTACAGCCGTAGGCTCCACATCCCTGGATGTACCCAGCCTCACCTAATCGTCTAATAAGCCATTTAAATGTATATTCATCCCATTGGTTCTGGTCCTCTGGGGGACCCTGCGTAAGACAAGTATCATGAGTTCAAGGCCTGCCCTGCCTGAGCTACAAAGCAAATTCCAGTCTAGCCTGTGCTTCAGAGTGAGACTTTGTTTCTTTAAATGATTTAAAGGTATATTTACTACCATTTAAAAAAATTAATGATGGGGGTCAGAGCACTGAGGTCCTGAATGCAACTCCCAGTACCCACATGGTGGCTCACAGCCATCAATAGTGGGATCTGATGCCCTCTTCTGGCAGAAAGGCGTGCATGCAGATAGAGCACTCATACATAATAAAAGTAAACAAATCTTTTAAGAGATTAGTGATGTAATATTTGAAAAGAACATTTTGTACATTAATTGGACATGTGAAGCATTTCTGCAAAGCCAGAGTTGGGGCTGCTACTTACAGGTCACAAACTCTGGGCCTTTTTCTTGTGGTGTCAGAGACCAGCTCTGGGGACTGAATGCTCTGGTTCTGAGGTCAAACACCCCGTCCAGCCATCAGCCACCGTCATCTCTTCAGGCCAATGCTGTGGCTGCGTGAAGGAATCAGGGAAAAGACAGTGTTTGTTGCCTCCTGGTGGCCACTAAGAGAATAACCTAGAAGGAAAAGGTCAAAACAAAAAGCAAGACCAAAAATAAATCAAGACATGCTTGGGATTAAAACAAAACAAATCGAAACAAAAAACTCCTTCATGGGGTTGGAGAGATGGCTCAACATTTAAGTGAATTTGCTGCTTTTGCAGAGGACTGGGTTTGATCTCTAATATCCACATCGGGGGACTCAGAACCACATGTAATTGCAGCTTAGGTGATCCATGGGCACCTGCACATACATGCAAATATACATAAAAGGATAATAAAGCAAATCGCTTTTACAATGGGAAAAATGCCTCACACAGTTGTGAAGAGACCGTGACCCATATAAAAAGAAAAGCATTTAACTGGGGGCTTGCTTACAGCTTCAGAGGGTGAGTCCACAATTATCAGGGTGGGAAGCAGACAGGCATGGCGCTGGAGCAGTAGCTGAGACCCTTACATTCTGGTCTGCAGGCAGGGAGAGAAAGAGACACTGGGCCTGGCCTAGGCTTTTGGAACCTCAAAGTCCACTCCTGCCCCGTGACACACCTCCTCCAACAAAACCACACCTCCTACTTCTTCCCAAACAGTTCCACTGAGTGCGGACCAAGCATTCAAACATGTATGTGAGCCTATGGGGGCCGTTCTCACTCAAACCACCACACTCGGCCTAAAGGGAGATACAAGGAGGCCCGCACCATCTCATGCTTCCTTCCAGGAACGTTTAACAGCCACACGGGGAAAAGCGAGTACATGTTATGTGTGCTGCCTCTTGGTTCTTTTCATTTTTAATCTGATGTGGTGATGATGCATGCCTGTAATCCCAGAACTCAGGAAGTAGAGACAGCTCAGTCTTAGGTCCATAACAGGTTCTGGACCAGCCTTGGCTGCTTGACACCCAAACAATAATCAAAGAACATGGGCTGGAGAGATGGCTCAGAGTTTAGGAGCACTGACTGCTCTTCAAGAGGACCAGGGTTCAATTCCCAGCAACTACATGGCAGATCACAACTGTCTAACTCCAGTTCCAGGGGACCCGACACCCATGGCAAAACACCCATGCACATGATATTAAAAAAATAAACAAATACATAAGAACAATATATCCTGCTGGAGAGATGGCTCAGTGGTTAAGAGCACTGTCTGCTCTTCCAGAGGACCCACATGGCAGGCAGCTCACAACTGTCTGCAACTCTAGTTCCAGGAGATCTGACATTTCACACAGATAAACATGCAGGGAAAATCCCCATGCACATGAAAAAAATAAATTAGAAGAAAAAAAAACAGTATATCCTGAAAACTCTTCCACATCTACTCTGGATCATTTTGTTTTGTTATTTTATGGTATGTGTATGAATATTGTGCCTGTGTGTGTATGTGTGCACCACGTGTGTGCCTGGTGCTTGTGGAGGTCAGAAGAGCCAGAGTTATAGTCTGTTGTGACCTGATATGAATGCTGGGAACTGAACCCAGCCAGACCTTAACTACAGAGTCATGTCTCCAGACCCTACTCTGGGCTATTTTGAGCCAGTCTCCACTAGTGAATGTCTAGATTGTTTCTTTCTTACTTTTTTTCATTTCGGTGTGTGTGTGTGTGTGTGTGTGTGTGTGTGTACATGTGTGTGTACATGCATGCGTGTGCACTCGAGTGCACGTGTATGTCTATGCATGTGTGCATGTACTTGTATCGCACCATAACTGTGGAGGCCACAGGACTACCTTTGGGAGTCCGTTCTCTCTTTCAATTTTATGGCTCCTAGAGATCAAACTCAGGCCCTCAGGCCTGGCAGCAAGCACCTGCACCTGCTGAGTCAACTCTCCAGCCCACTTGGGCTGTTTCTAATCCCCAGCCTTGTAAGCGAAGCTGCATGGTGATCCCTGAACTCGGCACTTTGGACAATGATTTCTGGCAAGAGCATCCACTGATACTGGAGATCAAACCTAGGGCCTCACACTTGCTAGGTAAGGACCCTACCACTAAGTTATAACCCCCAGAATTTTTTTCTGTTTTTCTTTAGAGACAAGATTTAACTAAGTCACCAGGCTGGTCCTGAGCCCACTCTAGTCCATGGAGGATGTTGTGAGTGGCTGGAATGACAGGCCTGCGCCATCAGGCCTGGCTACTCACATTTTCTGAAGTGTGTGTTACTCTCTCCATTCTACAAATGAGCAAACTGCCCCTCAGATTCAGGTGTGACTCATGCTAGGCCACCAGCACTTCTGTGTAAATTAGAAAAAGACATGACCCATACTGGGGGGGGGGGTCTTTGCCAGATCAAAATGGGCTGAATTTCTGGGCTCGGTTGATCTGAAGAGTGCACAGTTTGCTCCACCCCTCACCAAGACTGTGTGCGGTCCCTATGCCTAAAAGGATTATGGGTTCAGATCTAAGAGATTGAGGAGAAAGTCACGGGTGCGAACCAGATTTGGACCGGTTGTTTGCTTTCATTCCTTGCTGCCTGTGCAGGGAGCAGGGCCGAGCAGTGCTGTGGGAAACGGACAGACAGGGCTCCCACATAACCCAGATTCCAGCCCGGCAGTGACAGGCAGGCCAAGCGTCCCACGGGACACAAGGAAGGAATATAGCAATTCTGGAGTGGCCATTTATAATGTATTTATTATTGTGACAGGCTGGGGGTGTTCCAGTGTCACATGTGGAGATCAGAGGACAACTCAAAGAAGTCAGTTCTCTCCTTGCAAGCTGTGGGACCCAGGCGTGACACTCAGGCTGTCAGCCTTGACATCGAGTGCCCTCACAACCACACCACCAGCCCAAAACACTTCTGATCAACTGTCCACAAAGTTGATTGATCTTTCTGTTTGTGGAAAATACAATGAAATCCTTGCTAGGTGACAAGCATGCCACCCAAAAAAATGCACGGAAGAATTAGTAGCATGAGCCGGGCGTTGGTGGTGCACGCCCTTAGTCCCAGGACTCGGGAGGCAGAAGCAGGTGGATCTCTGTGAGTTTGAGGCCAGCCTGGTCTACAAGAGCAAGTTCCAGGACAAGCTCCAAAGCTACTGAGAAACCCTGTCTCTAAAAACAAAAAAACAAAAAAAAAAAGAATTAGTAGCATGGCAGGCAGGTAGAGAAAATCTGATTAGATGTTCTGATTATAATAGAGTTGTTCTGATTATAATAAAGGCTTGTTCTGATTATAATAAAGGAGGCTACACAAATCTGTAACCCCAGAATTCAGGAGACTAAAGTAGAAAGATTACAGTTGGAGAATTAGAGACTACCTACATAGATCCTATCTCAAAAGCAAAACAAAGCAAACAAAAAAAAACCCCAAAGAAACAACAATAAAAACCCACACACATTTGTAGATTAGCCTGGGTTTGGGCTTGGGTTCCATTTTCTTGTCTTGTTTGCTGATTTGAGATAAAATTTAGTCTGCAGCTCAAGCTGTCCTGGAAATCACAATGTAGCTCAGGCTACCCTCAAACCCATAGTGATCCTGTCTCAGCCTCCAAGTGCTGAGACCACCATGTCCAGTCCCAAAATTCATATTTATAGGAATTTGTTTCTCATTCAAAATAAGTATATGGCTGGGCGTTGGTGGCACACACCTTTAATCCCAGTTCTTTGGGAGGCAGAGGCAGGCGGATCTCTGTGAGTTTGAGACCAGCCTGGTCTACAAGAGCGAGTTCCAGAACATCCTCCAAAGTTACACAGGGAAACCCTGTCTCAAAACCCCCCAAAAATAAATAAAATAAAATAAAAATAAGTATATGTTTGCACTCAAAATAATTTTTGTTGAAAAATTTACGACTGCTACTTCTACTATTTTTTCTTAATTTTCTTTATTATTAAATATACAGTGTTCTGTCTGCACACCAGAAGAGGGCACCAGATATCGTTCCAGATGGTTGTGAGCCACCATGTGGTTGCTGGGAATTGAACTCAGGACCTCTGGAAGAGCAGTCAGTGCTCTTAACCTCTGAGCCATCTCTCCAGCCCTATTATTATTATTATTATTGAGAAAAGATTTCTCTGTGTAGCCCTGGCTGTCCTGGAACTCGCTCTGACTGTAGACCAGTCTGGAGCTCACAGAGATCCCCCTGCCTCTGCTTCCTGAATGCTGGAATTAAAAACGAGGGCCACCACCACCTGGCCTATGTTTGACATGGGTGTGTGTGTAAGCCTACCATGAGTGTGGGTGAGATGTCAGTTCCCCCAGAGCGGCAGCTACAGGTGACTGACACAGGTGCTCAGAATCAAACGAGGTGCTCTGGAAGAGCCGTAGGTGCTCTTGACTGATGAGGCCCCCTCTCCAGCCCTAGTTTCTCTCTTTTATTGTTTGTTTGTTTAGAGATATGACTCACTGTGTAGTCCCACTGACCTGGAACCCAGAGATCTGCCTGCCTATGCTCCCAGAATGAGTTTGGAGGCATCTTTGTGGGGATGGAGGAGGATGACAAGAGAGGGGAGTCCTGGCTGACCTGGAACTCTAGTGTATAAAGCTGACCTCATTTCTTCTCTTCTTTTTTCTTTCTTTGAGACAGGGTTTCTCTGGGTAGCCTTAGCTATCCTGGAACTCACTCTGTGGACCAGGCTGGCCTCTGCCTCCTGAGTGCTGGGATTAAAAGTGTGTGCCAGGGCTGGAGAGATGGCTCAGCAGTTAAGATCACTGACTGTTCTTCCAGAGGTCCTGAGTTCAATGCTCAGCAACCACATGGCGGCTCACAACCACCTTGAATGAGATCTGGTGCCTTCTGCTGGCACACAGGCAGAAGACTGTATACATAATAAATAAATAAATATTTAAAAAAAATAAAGGTGTGTACCACCACCACCGTCCAGCCCTCAATTCCTTTTTTTTTTAATTTTTAAATTTAAATTAGAAACAAGGTGGCTTCACATATCAATTCCAGGTTCCTCTCCCTTTCCCTCCCCTCCTTCCACACCCTTCCACCAACCCCCCTCAATTCCTTTTTTTTTTAAATATGTCCCTAAACTGTTTATAAACTTCAAGCTCTGAAAAACACTTAGCTTCACCTTGTCTTATAAACGAATTTCTCACCTTGGATATCTGTTTTTTAAAAAGACCCAAAAGCTCTGGATACTTAGATGAGGCCAAAGATTTCTGCCAACTCTAAGATTCTCTACATCTGTGACAACTGTTCCTTCCCCTAAACCCCGGCAGCTGTGACTGTGACAGAGAAACAAGGAAGTCCTTCCTTGGAGCGGCAGCTGTGACTGTGACAGAGAAACAAGGAAGTCCTTCCTTGGAGCGTCTCCAAGTGTTTCCTGCTGTCCTTGGAATCCTTGTCCTGCAAGGTGGCCGGGAGACTACCTAGTGTGCAGATGTGGCGAGCCACAGGGGGGAAGGCAGGTGCTCTGCAGAATGCAACTGGATGAGAGTGTGTGTGGTCTGCAGAGGGCCTGTGATGGGGAGGCCCAGCTGCCCTCCTTCCTCCAGGTGTGAGGCAGGCTCCTCCCAGGTGGTCTTGTAGCCTACTATTAGCTGGACACAGGAATGTGAGAGCACCTCCTTCTGGCTGGTTTCTTTCCCCAAAGGCTGGGGAGTTTATGGAGGGCCAGGTTTGTAAACAGACTTTGGCAAGAGAGTGCTAGTCTCTACGACTCACCTTGGGTGTGAAGAATTCTAGTTTCTATGGCCTGCCTGGAGGGGAAAGGGAGAAGAAAGGAGAAAGCCATCAGAAGTTGGCCTCCCTCCAGTTTTCTTCAGATCCACAAGCAATGTGTGAAGGACTTTCTTTTTTGGGGGGGGTTGAGACAGGGTTTCTCTGTGGCTTTGGAGGCTGTTCTGGAACTAGCTCTTGTAGACCAGGCTGGTCTCGAACTCACAGAGACCCGCCTGCCTCTGCCTCCCGAGTGCTGGGATTAAAGGTGTGCACTGCCGCCGCTACTGCCGCCACCACCACCACCCCGCATGAAGGACTTTCTAACAGGCCCAAGCACAACAAACATGGCACCAGCAGGACTTCCTCCCCCCCTTCCCTGTCCCTTGCTAAGCAGTTAGATTATTTTCCTAAAGCCACCAAGGTCTCTTTGCTTATGTGGCCACTTTCTTTTTCTTTCTTTTTGAAAAGATTTATTTATTTATTTATTATATATACAGTGTTCTGTCTGCATGTATGCCTGCAGATCAGAAGAAGACACCAGATCTCATGATAGATGGTTGTGAGCCACCATATGGTTACTGGGAATTGAACTCAGGACCTCTGGAAGAGTAGTCAGTGCTGCATAACCTCTGAGCACTTGGATCTCTCCAGCCCCAATGTGGCCACTTTCTTATGCCTAACTCATTCCTGAGGCTGATCACCAAGTTCTAACGATCAAGACACCAAGGCCCAGCAACTAAAATTCATCATTTGGCTACACTAGCCTGCCAAAATCAGGACTTCCCAACTCATCCTAACAGAGTCCCCCTTTTCCCCTTAAAAATCACTCCTACAGAGAGAGGCAGCCCTTCTGTGTGTCCCCTCCTAGGTAAATAAAATCTCTGTGCTGAGAATTTGGTACGTGTGGGAACACCAGACCTTGAGCAGAGACCCACTTTCGCTTCTGCCTGGGAGTAGGCAGCTGTAAGACAATGTTTAGTAAAAACATGTTTACTAAAAACGATACAATAAGTTCCTGGAAAAGGCCTTCCCACGGAAACCGCCCTGACCTCGACCTTGTCCAAAGACTAACCGCACCTTCAAACCCACACACATCCACCTCTGGGGTCAGAGCAGAACCAGCCAGGGTAGAGGAGAGAGCAGAAGCTTCTCTGGTGGGAGCCTTTCTTAGGAGGTTTTCTTGAACCTTTTTGGAGCCTGTTTAAAGGTTTCTTTATATCATTGAACGAGTCTCTGTGTTGTCAATCCCCGACACCCTCCGCACGTTCTCGGACACAGGCCGCGCAGCAGACGTGACAGTATGTGGGTGTGTTCCGAGACTCCTTCAACGAGGGCAGGTGCCACAATCTGAGGCACCATGTCTTGAGCGCCAGCAACTTCCGGACACCAGCAACTGCTTTAGGTCTCAGGAGATTGTGATAATTACTACGGTTAACAGATCTGGATCACCTGGGTGAGGAGCTGCTGAGCTATGGGGAGCTATGGGGAGCTGCTGAGCTATGGGGAGGATTATCTTTTACTGAGGTGTGAAGACTGCCCGCTGTGGGCGGCACCATCCCCTTCTGGGGTCCTGGGCTGTGTAAGTGGAGAGAGGGAGCTGAGCGGCAGCGTGTGCTCTGCTTCCCAGGTGCAGATGTGATGGACCAGCTGCTTCAGGTCCCACCAATGTGACTTCTCCGCCAAGACAGACAGTGTGCACCCTTGAACTGCGGCCAGCGCAAAGTCTGCCTCCTTTAAACTGCTTTTGTCAGAGTAGATTATCACAGCAATAGGAAAAGAAACTCAGACAGGGATTCATCAGATGCAGTTCCTCAGGGATTAAGTTTCCTAGACAGTTAATGTTCTGGATGGGGAGAGAGACACAAACCATAAGTATGCAAAGAAATACATAGAGGGGAGGTGAGGGGCAGAGCTCAGTTGGTGAAGTGTCTGCCTAACCTGTGTGTGAGATGTTAGTCCCCAGCACTCGGGAGGCAGAGGCAGGTGGATCTTTGTGAGTTTGAGGCCAGCCTGGTCTACAAGAGCTAGTTCCAGGACAGGTTCCAAAGCTATAGAGAAACCCTGTGTTGAAAAACCCAAAAAACTAACAAACAAAAAACCCAACAACAACAAAAACGACATGTTAGGTTCAATCCCCAGCACCATATAAATCATCAGCCTGAGCTATATACTTTGGGAGCTGGAGAGAAGGCTCAGTGATTAAGAGCACTGGCTGCTCTCCTAGGGTACCTGGGTTCAATTCCCAGCTCCCACGTGGCAGCTCACAACTGTCTGTAACTCCAGTTCCAGGGACCTGATACCCTCATACTGACGTACATGCAGGCAAAACACCAATGCGCTAAAATAAATCTAAAAAAAAAAACAAAACAGGCCAGGTGGTGCACACTTTGCATACTTTTAATCCCAGCACTCAGGCAGCAGAGGCAGGCGGATCTCTGTGAGTTTGAGACCAGCCGGGTCTCAGAGTGAGTTCCAGGACAGGCTCAAAAATCAAACAAACTAGAGATGTTGCTCAATTCGTGGAGAATTTGCTTAGCTGGCAAAAGTCTTAATCCCTTGCAGGTATGCTGGTTCTTTGAGGTGGGGAGAAGGGGGACCAGAGGCCAGCCTAGGCTACATGAGACCCTGCCTCGGTTACCCCCCCCAAAGAAAGTGCTTGTGAGCGGGGATCTGACTCTAAATCAGTTTGGCAAGCTCAGTTTGGGTTTTATTTAATTAACAAATCTTTCCCTCAATATATGTTTTTATTTCAATTAGAAATTCATTAACAGTTTTAATAATAAAGGAAACACGTGTATCCCCTCCTGTGTCTTATGGGTGCAGAGAATTAAACTTCGCAATGATCGCTGGGTTCAGGAGAAAAACCGACTGAAATGAGGTCACTGTGGTTCTGTAAGGTGAACCTAGATCCCTCGCGGAACTGGATTGGCCGGTCCCTTGGTCTCGCAAGCTCTTTAACCCTTCCTGGCGAGGCTCGCTGGAGAGTGTACCATGACCACTTCCCAGGCTGGCCGCCAGGGACCACGTAGGAGCGCCTGACTGGGCGCTCCTGAGATCTACCCTAGGCGACCCGCAGAGGACGAAAAAAGCGGGTGAAAGAATCGAGTATCTCGCATTGTTGCCTCCTGGACCATCCCAGAACAAGAGCCTGGCTTCATCACTATCCCAGCTCGGGGAAAGAGACCTTCTCATGCTGTTACCACCCTCAGGGCTTCCCTTGCGTGTGTTGTGCGCTTTGAGATAGAATACTCCACGCTGGCCTTGATCTCCTGCCTCAGTCTGACGGGCGCTGGCCAGTTACTGGCGCGTGAAAACACGCCCAGCTCCTCGCCACCTTGCAGAGAGACATCCGGCCTCTTTCTCTCCACTGCTGGCCACAGTGACCCGGCCGCAGTGAGCGCTTCGCGGGTCTGCACGCTGACTGCGGGAGTGCCCGGTGCAAGCGCCCCGGCCCTGGGGTGGCCGCAGGCAAACTCGTTGCCCGGTTCCCACGTTTGAGAAACGGGTTCCCGGGAGCAAAGCACTCGGCCCCTTGCTGGGCGTAGTGACGCACTCTGCGCTTGGGCAGCGGAGGCAGACGGATCTCATGAGTTCTACAGGGCGAGCTGCAAGTGACTGCGGGTCTCAAAGGGAAAGGAATGCTTAGACCCATGCCTGGAGCATTAAGCGTAAGCGAACGTTGGCCTAGCTTCGTCACCCTCGCGGAGGCCACTGCGCCCAGTCGCCCTTTTAAGGGACAGCGCCACTCTCCCGCTTAAGCGGAAGTGCCCCCTGAGGGCTCCGGAAGTGACTTCAGAGCCCCTGAGAAACATGGCCCCGGAGCGTTGTTCCGGAAGCGGTCACGGGTATCTGCGTGACGCTGATCGAGTTAGAGCGTCCCGTGGTGTTTCTATGGTGCCGCCCGCAACTCCCAGGCTCTCCGCTTCCTTTCCCGCCTGAAGGCCCGGAGCTGCGAGGCCGCCGGCGAGTCCCACCGGCGAAATAGCCAGCCGCCAGGGGGAGGGGTTGGCAAGGAGGTGACGCTCTGGGCGATCCCGCCTGCGTCTCGATGGTACCCAGCGCTCCAGCGTACAGTTCCGACTCCTCCGGGCGGACGCGGCCCCTTTAACCGGCTGAGGGCGGGGCCGAGGAGTTCCCGCGAGAGCGTCGGGGGGCGGGGGGCGGTGCCGAGGCGGGGGCCCGTGGCGGATGGAGCCCGCGATGGAGCCGGAGACTCTGGAGGCGCGAATCAGTGAGTGTCCGGGAGGGGCGCGGGCCAGACCGGAACCGGAACCGGGGGCGCGAGGTTGGCCCCTTTCCCGGCGGGGGCGGGGTCCGCGCGCCCCCTCCTCACGCCCCGCCCCCGACCCGGGAGGGGCGGCGCCCCAGTCCGCGGCTCGGACCCTGGCAGCTGCGCAGCCTGGGAGTGAGCGGGCGCCGCCCACCCGCCCGATGGCCGGGTTGCCGAGAGCACCCCAAACCCTGACTGCTGCACCGAAGAGCAGCCCCTCGAGTCTTCCCCTTGGGGGACCCCCCAGCTCAGGGCCTGGGTCTTTTCTCACGACAGCCCCGGGTCTAGGAAGGGTGGCCCAGCTCAGGCAATGCTGGGAGAAACTAAGTCTCAGTGCTTAAGCTTGAAAGGGTCCTGTCTCAGACTCCGTAAAGAAATCCAAGTTCTCTTGTCACTACACCCAGCCCAGGTTCACTCTACACCCCAGATAGCTTTCCCCTCCTCCTCAGAATCAGCTTCCCACAGCTCTGGCTTCCAAGCCCCCCCCCCGCCTGTCCCACCCTGCTGAACATCCCTGGCTTTGCCCCCCCCCTTCCTAGACTATGTCCCCGGGAGCTGCAGGCTGCCTCGATGGGGCTGTCCTCAGAATGAACCTCTTGGCCTCAGGTGCACCACGGATCCGTGCAGGGTGATGTGGGGAGTCATGGTCAGCACCTTGGAAGCCGGTCTGGAACAGAGTTGAACCTGGAGATTGATTCCAAACTATACCATGGGGGAGTTAGAGTCAGCCTGGGGGGGGGTTGTTGGTGGAAGGAGACACTCACTAGCTGTAGACTCGAGATGCCACAACTGTACAGGTCTCAAGAGGTCAAAGTCAAGGGTAGCTTCTAGAAAGGACCGTAGATATTTTCACCATCAGAAGTCACACCCTGTTGGGAAACACCTCTCTACCTCCTCAGGTACTCTCCTCTGACACCTGCCAGGGCAGATTCACCCCCACCCCCACCCCCACCCCCGGTGGAGACTGGGGAAGGGAAGGGGCCTGTCTCCTCCAACTCTAAGATCCTCAGGTTTCTGGGCTGTGAGAGTTTCCTCTTCCCTGGCTGCTGACTCCAGATTTACTGACTCCACCCTCACCGGAGCTCACATGCCTTTGACACTTTGAAGAACTTCCTGTTTTAGCCCTTTTTCCCAGCTGTCACTAAGAGGCCAGTGCCCCAGACATTCTCTCTGGATCCAGGCTGCAGTCACCAGTGTTCAATGCTTGGCCATTGTGGGGGCCTGGGAGACATTAACTGTTCAACCTTCCCCAAGAAAGCAGGGGGTGTTCCTGGGGTCACTTGGGGCTCACTGGTGACTTCTGTCCATCTCAAGGCTCATGGGATAGATTTGCACCAAGATAGTGCTGCTGCAGCCCTCTGCCCAGCCATATTGCCTCTGAGTACCTAGGAGAGAACAGCCCACCCCATTGCTTTCCATCCTCTCTGCTGCTCCGCCCCTTATATCCTTCTGAGATCGCTTCTCAACGTTGCCTGGTTTAGGTCAGTGAGCTTCAGGACAGCAGGGCTTTTTGGCCACCACTGTATTTTATTTTATTTTACGAGACAGGGTTTCTCTGCATTGTTTTGGAGGCTGTCGGTCCAGCCTGGCCTCGAACTCACAGAGATCCGCCTGCCTCTGCCTCCCGAGTGCTGGGATTAAAGGCGTGTGCCACCACCGCCCTGCCTGTATGTTATTTTTTTAAGTAAATGTGAATCAAGTGAATGCCTGCCAGGGTGTCTAGGCCCTAGGCATTGTATAGGTCCCCAGCTGGGCAGGTGCCACATACGGGGCCCTAGCGTCCTCCTGTCTACAGATCTTCCGCAGCCCCACCCCTTGGACTGTGACGCTCTGTACCCCCAGCATGGGCAGAAGCGTCTGGGAATCATGGAGACACTGCAGCCTCACCATGCACAAGGTGTTTCTCATCCACCCTGTGTTTTGTTCAGCTCTCAAGTGGGGAAATGGGGTTCAGGGAGGTTGCATTGCATACCAGATCTTCACTTAGCTGGCGTTGGAGGCTCAAGAAGGGGATTGTCTGGCATTATTGGCTACACTCCTCTTTGCTGTTTACTGCTCATTCCACATTCCAGCCTCCGCAGCCTCACCCAATGAGGGGAGATAGGTGTGTTCACAGTGGACAGGTGCACAGTAGCATCGTGTAATAGCCAGTGACATAGCCACTACCATCCTGGGCAGAAGCAAGGGACAGAGGCAGAGCTAGGCACAAGGTCCAAGGTACAGTCTTTCCCAGGCCCACATCTTTAGCTTGGCAGATGAGCCCTCAGCCTGGTTAACTCCTTTCAGTCTTAGCTGGAATGTTACCTCCTCTGACCGTAGGCTGACCGGAGTCTCCTGCTTTGGGTTCCTATGGTTTCTTGGCCAGTCACCTTTTCTTGGGAGCCTGGCTTTTCTTGGCCTACTGCCCAGCCCTACAGTTCCTCAAGGGCTGGGACCTTGACCTTTTCCTTAACCTAAGTCTCCTGAGTACAGATTCCAGGAGAGTAGGGATCTGTTCATGAGAACAGAGGCAATAAAGTCAGCATGATGGGATGCAGCCATGGAAGGTGGTCCCTGAGTGCAGGCTCTGAGTTTGGAGCCCTGGGGTGAGCCCAGCGTTGACTCTGCTGGAATGTCGGTGCTCAGGCTTGGGGCTGTACAGCAGGAAGTAGAAGGAAAACTCCACGTGCCC
The DNA here is from genome assembly GCF_017639785.1 of Mesocricetus auratus. Lineage (NCBI taxonomy): Eukaryota > Metazoa > Chordata > Mammalia > Rodentia > Cricetidae > Mesocricetus > Mesocricetus auratus. The sequence goes on along the minus strand of NW_024429194.1, from coordinate 85,935,561 downwards.
AATCCCTCCTGACCTTGCCAGTTGCTGGGAAGAGTGAGGGGAGGCAGGAATCCCACTAGCCCATACTGACTCCCTCTGCTCCTGCAGACAGAGCCACAAATCCCCTGAACAAGGAGCTGAACTGGGCCAGCATCAACGGGTTCTGCGAGCAGCTCAACGAAGACTTTGAGGGGTAGGTGGCTCTGCTCGGTGGAAACACTCAACAAAACACACTGCCCCTGTCTCTCGTGCACACTCCAGAGCCTGGCACTGGGCAGGCCAGGGACCCAGTTTCCATTCTAAAGGCAATCACATTTAACAAAGACAGTGGCACTTTTTTTTTAAAGATTTATTTATTTATTACATATACAGTGTTCTGCCTACATACCAGAAGAGGGCACCAGATTGAATTGTAGGTGGTTGTGAGCCACCATGTGGTTGCTGGGAATTGAACTCAGGACCTCTGGAAGAGCAGTCAGTGCTCTTAACCTCTGAGCCATCTCTCCAGCCCCAACAGTGGCACTTTTTGCTAGAGGCTACATATATGCCACCCACCTGAGGGAGACTTCCTGGACCCATTTTATAAATGAAGAAACTGAGGCTCAGCTGTTTGCTCTTGATTCTCACCGGCCCTTCTAAGCTTGGTCAAATCTAACCCTACCATGTGGCTGATGGTTTATTGGGGCCTTCCAGAGGGCGGACTACACCCTCTCCAACGGGTCCTTCATGCAAAAAAGAACCAGAACTACCTGGAATGCTTGTCTAAAATACACACGTGGGCCACCCCTAGAAGTGACTCCTTGAGGGCTTGGATTGGACATTTCCCAGGCTCATGGTGCTGCTGGATCACAGGGACCGAGTCACAGTATGTTTCTCCTCCACCCTCCTTCCCAGAGCAGGTGTTTATCTCCAGCAGCCCTGGGTGGGGGGTTCGTGAGCTATGGGGCAAAAGGGTCCCACCTCTGACTAGTCTTGGGCAAGTCATTGACCGCTCTGAGCCTTGCTGTCCTCAGCTGTAAAGTGCTGCTGCATATATTGGGTTCCGGGAGTCTTCCTGCCACAGAGGAAAGCAAGGAGTGGAGGGGCTTGTGAGCCACCTTGCATGGCCTTAGCACTCAAGCCACCGTCGCCTGTTCTTACCATCCCCTGTGCAGGCCAGGGACACAGCTGCTTTTGGTGGTGATGAATTTGAACTCAGGACCTCACTCACCCATGCTAGGCAGGTGCTCTGTCAATTAGCCTCATCTCCCAAGCCTGTGTCGTAGCTCTTAAAGCCAAGGGGGTTAAACTTACACCTCTTGAAGATCCCTGTCTACACTGGGTGCCTGGCACTGGCTGGCACCATCCCAGGAACTGTTTGATCTGGAGAAACATGGGCCTTTGTATGTGCTTCCCAGGGCCAGTAGAAGACTGAAGTGCTGCAAATTGACCTAGTGACTTGTCCCTTTGAGTGAGTCAGGTACCACGTCAGTCATTACTCTCTCCTTCTATCCAGGCCTCCACTTGCTACCCGCTTGCTGGCCCACAAGATCCAGTCCCCGCAGGAATGGGAAGCCATCCAGGCCTTGACGGTAAGAAAAGACCCTGGGGTTCCATGAGCCCAAGGGAACTGTGACTAGGTGATCCAGGATGCAGGTCAGGGTCCCTCAAGGTCCCCAAGGCTAGTCTCTGTCACAGCTGGGCCTCTCTGGTGGCAGGGATTGCTTCTCCACTTCAGCTGCCCAGTGGACACCTCCCCAGGATACTTGTTACACAGAGTTAAGGCCCTCGGCATGCATGGTTTTGAATCCATGTTTGTAGAACTCCAGGTTCTCTGCAGGGGCCACCCGGGCCATGCAGGATCTGCAAACCCTGGGCAGCACTTTCCTCTTCAGTAAGATTGGGGCTCTGGGTTGAGGTTTCATGACTACAGCAGGAGCCAAAGAGGTGGGTCGCTGTCTATGACCCCCTGCACAGTCTATGTACTAGCTACTTTAGGACAATTGTTTGAGGCCAGGCAAAAACTGCTCTAAGTAACTATACATGCCCCAACACGTTAGTTTTTGTTTGGGGTTTCTTCTTCAAGTATACAAGGGTCTTGTGATTTCACTGGTTTGGGAAAGGCCAGAGTAGTGCCAAATTGTTTTTTAAAAGATGAAAAAAAAAGCCAGGGGATGGTGACAGCACACACCTTTAATCCCAGTGCTTGGGAGGCAGAAGCAGGTGGATCTCTGTGAGTTCAAGGTCAGCCGGGTCTACAGAGTGAGTTCCAGGAAAACTTCACAATGAAGCCATGTTTCAAAAAAAGAAAAGAAAAATAGTAAAAAGGCCATGTGCAAGTCAAGTGTACATGGGCCAAGGCATGGAGAAGCGGGTGGTCATACTGCAGCTTGAGCGAGCTGCTCAGGGCTCTGGGGAGTGATGGACAGTCGCAGAGACCTTTGAGGCTGCACCTTGCGCCCTCGGGAGTCTTCCCCTCCTCTGGGCCCTGGCAGAGTCGGGGCCCTAACGCTTCCCTTCCCAGGTTCTGGAGACGTGCATGAGGAGCTGCGGCAGGCGCTTCCACGATGAGGTGGGCAAGTTCCGCTTCCTGAATGAGCTCATCAAGGTCGTGTCTCCCAAGGTGCGTCTTAGCCAAGGCTCGGAGTGCTGGGTCTAACGGAGGTGGCAGAAGAGGGATCCCTGGGGCTCTCTCTGTTAGGAACCCAGCACAGATCATTCTCCAGGACCTAGCTGAGTCTGGATAGCCTGGCCGCTGAGGAACCATTCAGTATGCAGGGAAGCTGATCCCAGGGCACACACATGCTGTCATTGGGTATGACCAGCCCAGGTTGCTTAGGTATCTGACATTTCTCCCTGTCCCCGTCACCTAGATGTGGTTTCCTTGAACCTCAGCATCTGAAGCCACAAACCTGAGTCAGTTATGTTAGCAAATGGACCACACCCTGGCTACTGGCCTTTGGCCTGAGAAGTCCTCCCCCAGTTTGGGTACATATTCGATGCCCAACCCCCTTTCTCCTCCTCTGACCAGAACTCTGAGTGGGCAGTGCAGCCCCATGTCTCCCGGGAGAAAGCTATGCAGTGAAAGCCTCATGGCCTAGTTTGCTGCTGGAAATGATGTGTGGGGCTCACGACTCTACATGAACCCTTCTCTCCTCACCTGGGGTCCCAGGCTCCGTGCTGCGGTCTCAAGGTTCAGTTCTGTGTGCTCTGAGCTGGTGTTCCTGCTCTGGGCCTCCAAGTTTACACGCCCACAATGAGGAAACTAAGTCACTGACAACTGACACAGCCAGTGGTGGTCCAGCTAAGAACCGAGCTCAGTTTACACCAGGCTATTGGGCATTTGAGGACTTCAGAGGCATCAGGGAGGGTTAGAGGCTGAGGGTCAGGTGAGTGGGGCTGAGCAGTCTCAGAGCTCCCTGTCTGTCTCTGAAGTACTTGGGCTCCCGGACATCAGAGAAGGTGAAGAATAAGATCTTGGAGCTGCTGTACAGCTGGACGATCGGCCTGCCTGAGGAGGTGAAGATTGCAGAAGCCTACCAGATGCTGAAGAAGCAGGGTGAGCCTCCACCCCAGGGTGCCAGGGGCCAGTAGCACGCTCCGCCTGCAGGTCGGGCTCCAGCAAGGCCGTGGGGCTGCCCTTAATGTCTCAAGAACACACATGGGGCCTCTCTATGGCTATGCCTTAGGCCAGCTTGAATGAAAAAAAAAGGGTATGGGGTCATGCTCAGAGAGTAGCCTCAAAACACGGGTGCCCAGGCGCTAGGGATGTAGCTCAGTTGGTGGGATGTTTGCCTAGCATACGTGAAGCTCTGGGTTCAGTCCCCAACACCAACCACTCCAGGTGTGGCGATGCCACCCTCAGCTCCATAGTTAGTTCAGAAGGGTTACATGGTAGCTGTCCTCAGAAAACATATGCGTGGGGGCTGAAGAGAGTTCAGTAGTTAAGAGCACTTGCTCTTCCAAAGGACCCCAGTTCCATCGCCTGAACTCCTAAAGTGGCTCACAAGCCCTGGACCCCAGCTCCAGGGGATTGGATGCCTTTGACCTCCACTCGCACAGGCCCACGTGGAGGTACAGATACCACACATAATTAAACATAAACAAAAAGAGCCAGAGAGAGGGCTCAGCAGTTAAGAGCACTGGCTGCTCTTCCAGAGGACCCAGCACCCACATGACAGCGAGCAACTATCTCTAGCTTGAAGGTCTGACACCCTCACACAGACATGCATGTATGCAAAATACCAATACAAATGAAATAAAAGTAAATTATTTTAAAAAATACAAAGGAACTATTTAAGTTATATGTATAATGTATATATTAATATATATTAGGCTCAAACCGTCTCTGATGGAGTTCACTGTGTAGGTCAGAAGTAGTCCCACTGCCAGGTAGTAGTGGCACACACTTTTAATCCAGCACTCAAGAGACAGAGGCAGGTAAATCTCTGTGAGTTTGAGGCCAGCCTGGTCTACAGAGCGAGTTCCAAGGCTACACAGAGAAACCCTGTCTGGGGGGATGAATAGTTCCATTCATCAAAGTCCAAAGCTGGTGACCTTATGAAAGATTGACCCCCTTTTGTGAGCGCACCGGAGTACACACACCAGCACCCCACACTCCCACCCCACCACACAAGTGGCCTGGCCCCTCCCCCAAGAACCTCTAACTGCCACGCTCCAACCACAAAACACTAACTGCTGGACCTTGCCCCCACCCTATGTATTAAAAAGACCAATTTTTAGCCAGGTGGTGGTGGTGGTGGTGTTAGTGGCGCACGCCTTTAATCCCAGCACTAGGGAGGCAGAGGCAGGAGGATCTCTGTGAGTTTGAGGCCAGCCTGGTCTACAGAGCAAGTTCCAGGCAGGCTTCAGAGTTACAGAGAAACCCTGTCTCAAAAAACAAACAAACAAAAACAATTTTTAGATGAGAAATCTCTCCAGTCTCCACCCTGGAAAGCTTCACCCTGAAAAGTTCCACCTGCTTCCCAAGGAACTGTATATAAGCCCTGTATCCTGTTCAGTTTGCTGCTATTTCCTGTCCAAGCAGAGGCAGCCACCCTCCTGGTTTTTTTCCAATAAATCTCTTGAGTGAGGTTTGTTGTGCCGTGTGACTTAGTGATATTCCTTGGCTCCTGGCTGCTGGGATGCCTTTCCATCTGAGCTGTGATGAAAAACTTAGTCACACCTTTGACCTGACCACCCCATTCTCATACCCCCTCCTGTTACTCCTGGCCCTGACACCTACTAACAGCCTTCCTTACCCTGTGTTCCCCAGGGATTGTGAAGTCTGACCCCAAGCTTCCAGAGGATGCCATCCTTCCCCTCCCCCCTCCACGGCCGAAGAATGTGATCTTTGAAGATGAGGAAAAGTCCAAGGTAAGGCAGAGTTGCAGCTTGGGCGTTAGGGCCTCTAGAACAGGCTGGTGCAGAATGTGATTCCTGTGGAGGTGTCCATGGGAGGAAGCAGCTCTTAGCGCCTGCTGAATACCCTGACCCATGCAAGCATCTGCATTCAGTAAGCACAGCTCATGATCCAGCGTTGAGGAGCTGCATAGCTTTGTCTTTCCATAGCGATTGTCCAGCTCTCAGTGAAGGGAGCATCCGCCTGGAGGGGGCTGTTGAAGGAAGGACTGCAACCCTCCCCAGCCAGCCTCCAAGGCTACACTGGGTTCTGGTGTGCCCACCGGGAGGTTCTGAAAGCCACAGCGCTCTAGGGAGGGCCGTGTGCTGAAGGCATCCTGCTATGCTCTGTGGGGCATGTGTACAGTGTCTTGCTTATCCGAATGGACACCCATCAGGTGTCAATCGGTTTTCTCCATTTGCCCAGAGCTTTAGTGTCTTGCCCAGGTCCCACACACAGTTACTGAGAAGACTGGTGCTGCCCGCAGTCACTTGCTTGTCTCTGCAGATGCTGGCCCGCCTGCTGAAGAGCTCACACCCTGAGGACCTCCGTGCTGCCAACAAGCTCATCAAGGAGATGGTGCAGGAGGTGATGGCTGGCCTGGGGCATGGTGTGGAAGGGATGGGTCTGTGTGTGTGTCCGTGTGTGTGTGTGTGTGTGTGTGTGTGTGTGTGTGTGTGTGTGTGTCCGTGTGTCCGTGTGTCCGTCCATCCCTATAGTGGCCCAGCAGAACAGTTGCCACAGCAATAGTCATCCGCTGCTAAGAGGCTGATTGATGATTTAGCGGGAAGAACTGCCCAGTATTCTGAGTGAACCTGCTATGTGTGAGTTCTTGAGGGGCTAGTTAGTGTTTGTTAGTAACAAGGCCAAGAATTGGTGGCATGCACCTGTAATCCTGGAACTCCAGAGGCTGAGGCAGGAGGATCGTAAGGTTGAGGCTAGTCTGGGCCCTATAGCAAGACCCTGTCTCAGAAAAAGAAAGAAAGGAAGGAAGTTAGTTTGGGAGCCAGCAAGATACAAGTAAGTATGCAAACCTTTTGAAGAAGTACTTCGGGAATATACGGGCTACAGCTTAGTGGTAGAAAGCTTTTCCAACATGCATGAGGTCCTGGTGTTTGTCCTCAGCACCTCCCCAAACAAATTGAACCTTAAAGTATTTTTTAAAATATATATGTAAGTATGTGTGTGTATAGAGATATGCACACACACAGGGCAAAACACAGATGTTAGTATGGTTAATGTATAAGTCAGTATATGTTGGAAGTGTACACTGAAAGGCCAAGTCATCAAAAAAGATGTTCAAGACCGGGTGTGCTGGTATACACCTTTAATCCCAGCACTCGGGAGGCAGAGGCAGTGGATCTCCGTGAGTTCAAGGCCAGCCTGATCTACAGAGTTCCAAGACAGTCAGGGCTATGTAGACAGAGATTCTCAAAACAAACAAAAACTTTTAAAAAGCATTCGGGATGGGCAAGGTGACTGGGCAGGCCAGGACAAAAAGATGGCCTTGACTGAATCCCAGGCAATGGGAGCTACAGAATGAAACTTTGTCACAAACCAAACCACAGATCTCAGTTTCCTTCCTAATAGCCTGAACAGAAAGGGCCACAGGTAACATAACTCTCCAGGCTAAGGATTGGCAGCAGGGAAATAAAGGGTCAAGGTCACAAGGCAGGTACCTCTGAGGCAGGAGACATCCCATCATGTACCCAAGGTGGCCATCAACCTGCAGTCCTGTGTATCTAGATCATCAGGTCATTTTTTTTTTTTCTTTGAAAATGTACAATTCAGGCCTGGCATAGTGGTGCACGCCTTTAATTCCAGCACTCGGGAGGCAGAGGCAGGCAGATCTCTTGTGACTTCAAGGTCAACCTAGTTTACATAGTGAGTTTCAGACTAGCCAAGACTGTTATATAGAGAAACCCTGTCTTCAAAAACAAAAAAGAAAGAAAATTTCCAGATGTTTTAAAAGTGTGTACCTCACAGAAACTACTAGTTCACTCTTCCTCAGAGTCAAGATCTAGTCATGCAGGTTGGTCAGGCTAAGTCCAGGCCCCAGATGGACTGTCAGGGCCTATTCTGCATACGGTAGCAGCAGGGATAGGGCGTGTCATGGGTTTGGATGGCTCATCTTCAGGGTTGTGTTAAAGGCCAAGCTACGTGAGACCGCCCAGAACATGGAACGTTGTCTTCAAGAGACAGACACGGGAGGGTGAGAACGCACAAGACCACAGGCGTGCGTGTAGAATCTTGAGGTGATCTGAGGCTACCCCTGGATTGGGGACTCTGGAGAGTGTAGGAAGTGACACAGTAGTGTAGACTGCGCCTTGGACAGAGTGCCCATCCTGCGTGGCGAGCCCTCAGCAGGCCTTGGCCACACAGAGCTGAAGCCGTGCCCATCCAGCCCCTGCTCCAGACTCACGCGCCATCTCCAGGGTCAGGGGCAGGCCTGAGACAGCCTCTGCCACTTGCTGCTCCACAGGACCAGAAGCGGATGGAGAAGATCTCCAAGCGGGTGAATGCCATTGAGGAGGTCAACAACAACGTGAAGCTGCTGACAGAGATGGTGATGAGCCACAGCCAGGGCGCCCCCGTCCAGCAGCAGTGAGGACCTCATGAAGGTGGGCCTGCTCCAGCCCACCCCCAGCCTGCCCCCACGCCCCCCGAGAGCCCCTATCCACTCACCCTGTCCCCCCAGGAACTGTACCAGCGCTGTGAGCGCATGCGGCCCACGCTCTTCCGATTGGCCAGTGACACAGAAGACAATGATGAGGCCTTAGGTGAGTCCCAGGCTGCTGAGATCAGGTCTGGCCCTGTCCCTCTACCTCCTCCCGCTTCAGGCCCTGCTAGACACCCGCAGTTGGAAGGAGCCGCCACGAGGGGGCCCCGTTTCTCCAGCACTGACCTGAGAAGGCTCTTGCGGACTCCAGGAACAAGGTCCTGAGCAGGCATCTCAACTCCTGCCCAGGAGAGGGAGCTCTCCCCCCCATTTCCCAGCTGGGGCTCGGCAAACAAAATGAGCAGCCCTGGTCTCAGAGCACCAGTGTGGCAGATCATCCCAGCCCAGCCACCCAGGCCCTCTGTCGCCTCCCTATCCCAGTCACCCTGCCTGGCTGTCCCCTCGACATTCTGGGTACATTTCCACCTCCAAACTCTACAGCACCTCAGCTGTCTGCACCCCATGAATGCAGTGGGATGCATGACCCTTCCCCTTCACATACCCTTTGGGGTGGATGTGGGGGGCCCTTCTCCCCTATCCAGAGGTCCCTGCACTCCCTCAATCTGGCCCCTCGCCTCCTTCCTGTTCCAGCTGAGATCCTGCAGGCCAACGACAATCTCACCCAGGTGATCAACCTGTACAAGCAGCTGGTCCGGGGTGAGGAAGTCAATGGCGATGCCACAGCCAGTTCCATTCCCGGTAAGAAGAAAGCAGAACTGCTGGGGGCGGGGCAGGGCGCAGGGCAGCATGACCTTCAGCATGACCCTGGCTCCTTGAGACCATGAAGGTCCCAAGAAGGGAGCTGAGACACTCTGTGGTGAGCCTGAAGTTGGGGAGGGAAGCAAGTTGTCATGGCGTAGAAGGAAGAGGGCTTTTCTTTTATCACGCATGTGTGGAGCTGGATCAAACCCTAGGCCTGATTGGACTTCCAGAAAAGGGAAAGCGCTTTCGACACAGACATGCAGAGCAGTCGGGGAAGACGGCAGCGTGGCATGTGGGGTGGGGTACAGGTGAAGCTGGCGGTGAGTGGCCCTTGGAGGGCGGAGGACCGCTCAGCGGAGCCTTGGGTGTGAGAGCCGCAGTGTTCTCCTAAGGCTGTGTCCCTGACTGACTCCTCAGCAGTCTTGGTTGCTATCACTGTGCCTTCACAGTAACACCACATTTCTCACACGTCCCTGACCTTAAGCAAAGCGGGACTGCATTCTGAACACGTGCCACCCGCGAAAGAAAGTGCTTGGCAGGGCATTTGAACAGGGCTGCAGCGGCCCCCAGGGCCCGCCCGGATTGCTGTCCCCTCCCTGCTGTGCTGCGTGGCCTCATGACTTTCCCAACTCTCCTTTCCACTCAGGGAGTACCTCAGCCCTGCTGGACCTCTCAGGCCTGGACCTCCCTCCCTCGGGCACCACATTTCCAGCCACGCCCACCCACCCTGGCAACCAGAGCAGTCCAGAGCAGCCCAGTGCCTCAGTGTCCCTGCTTGATGATGAGCTCATGTCTCTAGGTAAGGAAGAGGGCAGCGCAGGGGCAGCCTGCGGGCACCAACTCTGCTCTCCACCGGGCGGCGAGTGGAGGCCTTGGGACAAGCAGCGAGCCTGCCCTGTACTGGGTAGAGCCGAGGCTCAAGGAGACCAAGAACAAGGTCAGCCTGGCAGACATCAAGGCTGGCCAGCTCTGGCTGCCTGGCAGAGGCAGGTGACTTTTGGAGTCGGGCTGCCCTGGGAAGGATCAGTGAGTTCTCCTGACAGGAAGGACAGGGTTTAGTAAGATCTGCTTGTAGTGAGGAACGCTGAGAGTGTTTTCTTTAGGCTTTTTGTTTGGGTTTTTGTTTGTTTGTTTGTTTTGTTTTTTGAGACAGTTTCTGTGTAGCCATGGCTGTCCTATGCTTTACTCTGTAGACCAGGCTGGCCTCCAACTCAGAGATCCACCTGCCTCTGCCTCCTGGGTGCTGGAATTAAGGTGTGCACCACCACACAGCCTTCTCTGTGGTCTTAAAAGAATGCCCTGGGGGAGACCTGACACTTGCTGGTTCCCTGCCTGCTGGAGAGCACTTGCTAAAAGCAAGGTCTCTCATCTTTCTAAGTCAGACACAGGGCAAGCGTGGACAGACAGGGCTCATGCTGGCTTTCCAGGCGCCAGCCCCAGGGCCCTCCAGCACCATTTAGTTGGTCTGATTGACTTATGCCAGAGCCCTCAAAGTCTCCCTGGTCCTCTTTGCTGTGGTCCACAGGGACACAGGCTCCCTCAGGATAGCACTTGCCCACAAATGCTCACCAGGACCTGTGAGCGAGCCCAGACTCTCTCCCTCCTCACTACCTCGGCTCCCCCTCATAGCAGCTGAGGCACAGAGGTGAAAGTTCCTACTTCTGCCCATGAGTTGGCGTCTGGGCCTTGCTGGGAAGAGAGGAGCAAGTGTGGGCTGCAAGATGGCTGTTGGGACAACCGTCTCTATTTTTCTCTGCCACTGGGTCCCTCTGAGAGTGTGGGTTCCACTCCTGACCCTCAAAGAAAGGGGGACCCGGGGAGCCCCAAGATAGTATGTTGTTAGCTTTTAGCCCACCAGTCCAACCCCTACCTTGCTTTCTCTACAGGCCTAAGTGACCCCACACCACCTTCAGGCGCCAGCTCAGAGAGTGTGGGGTGGAACAGCTTCCAGGTAAGAGGGCTGAAGCTGCCTCAGCCTCTGACAGACCCAGGGGTAGGGAGTGGGGGGCCAGTATCCTGAGGGGGTGACAGACAGCCAGGTGGGTCCTGGGCAAGGCTCCCTGGGGCTGGGCAGTTCCGCCCTAGGGAAGAGCCCAACAGTGTCTTGTAATCTCCAGCACAAGTGCCTGTGCCTCAGCCTGGGGTCCCCAGTAGGACCACAAGCTTGCCTTCAAGGTTAAGCTGGGGCTCTTCTTCCCTTAAAGGTGACTTGGGGGCCCCCATAGTGTGGCCGTGTGGAGCTCCGGCCAGGTCCACTGCTCTGCCTCATGGACAGGTGCTGCAGCTTTCTCAGCTGTCACCTGCAGGGCGGGGACGGCCTCTGCACACTTGAGAGTCTCACTCCATCTCCTTCACCCACAGTCGTCAGATGGCGCTGAACCCTCAGCCCCTCCTCCAGCCCAGACCCCCAGTGTGGACTGCCGACCCCCGGCACAGGCACCCCTACCAGCGAGCAGTGGCCTGGATGACCTGGACCTCTTGGGGAAAACTCTCCTGCAACAGGCCCTGCCCCCGGAGGCCCAGCAAGTGCGGTGGTGAGGGCTGCTGTTGTCGGGCCTCCCTGTCCCTATGTAAGCCAGCAGCTTCTGGGCCCAGAGGGGACCCTCCATCGCTAGTTCAGGGAGCCCGGCATATCGGATCACCCACTGTGCTGAGGGTTTCACACCACACGGAGTTGATGAGAATAGGGCACAGTGCCTGCCCACACGCCCCCTAGAGACAGATGAAAGGGGGATCAGCATGGGAGGGTGCTGAAGCAAAGGGGTGAGAGGTACTCTTCCTGCAGGGGCGATGCCCACGGCTAGAGACACTGACCTATAGGACAGAGCTGGGCAGCCCAGTCTTTCCAGGGCCTCTAGAAAGACCACCAGGAAAATCGCTTGCTAATACCCTGTTCCCATCAAGGGAGAAGCAGCAGCCAGCCCCCCGGCTCACCCTCCGTGATCTGCAGAGTAAGAGCAGCTGCAGCTTGCCCAGTCCAGGAGCCACCAGCCTCCTCCACAGCACGTCCCCGGAGCTCCCTGGGCCTCCACCACAGCCAGCACCCACCGAGCTCTCTTTAGCCAACGTCACTGTGCCCCTGGAGTCCATCAAACCCAGTGAGTGGGGCTGTGTGGGGTGGGCGGGCTAGACCAGGTGAGCTCTTGTCCCCAGGGCCGGCCACTGCTGACTCCAGTGCATCCCTGCACAAGGGCCTCCCCATCCTAGAGTGATGCAAGGCTGCTTCCTAATCTCGGGGTCACACAGGAGGGGACTCTGAGAGCTGAACTCTGACCCCTCCTTCCTAGAGAAGGCAGGGGCCAGAACTGGAAGGTTCCATAAGATGATGAAACCGAGCATCAAAGAAAGATCCAGGCCTAAGCCCCAGGCGTCCCTTACCAGGAACAGTTAGTTGGTAGCTGGTAACTAGCCAGGCTGCATTGGCCTCCTCAGAAGCTGTGACCAAGGGCACCACACCTTTCCTGTCCTCACCAGTAGAACCAACCCTGAGCCCAAAGAGTGCATGACCCAGATTTTGACCCTTGACTCCAGCCTGGTACGGAACCCGACTGTGACTTGGCTGCAGGGTGGGTGTCGTGCGCTGCCTCACCGTCAGACCCCAGTGTGCCTTCCTCCCCAGGGGAGGCCAGGCCCTGGGTGAGAGAGAGGCTGCCAGGCCCTGGGTGAGAGAGAGGCGGCCAGGCCCTGGGTGAGAGAGAGGCAGCTAGGCCCTGGGTGAGAGAGAGGCGGCCAGGCCCTGGGTGAGAGAGAGGCGGCCAGGCCCTAGGTGAGAGAGAGGCGGCCAGGCATGTCCCGGCTCTGCCCACGCATCGTCCTCCCACCCTTCTCCCAACAGGCAGCATCTTGCCAGTGACCGTTTATGACCAGCATGGCTTCCGCGTCCTCTTCCACTTTGCTCGGGACCCACTGCCGGGGCGCTCTGACGTGCTGGTGGTGGTGGTCTCCATGCTGAGCACTGCCCCCCAGCCCATCCGCAACATTGTTTTCCAGTCAGCTGTCCCTAAGGTGACAGGGTAGACCAGGCGGGCCTTCCTCCCTCAAGGCAGGGTGACCTGAGACTTGGTGGGTGGCCAGCTGGCGGGGCACGGTCAGGGGACAAGATCTCCCTCACCGGGGAGCTGGGGGAGGGGCGGTGGGAAGACAGAGCAGAGATCCCCAGGCCCTGGGAGGGGAGCTGGTTCCTCACCAGTGGCCTCGAGTGCCTCCAGCTGCACACCTCCTACCCTCAGGTCATGAAGGTGAGGCTGCAGCCACCTTCCGGCACAGAGCTGCCAGCATTTAACCCCATCGTCCACCCCTCAGCCATCACCCAGGTCCTGCTCCTGGCTAACCCCCAGAAGGTGAGGGCCCAGCTATGCCAGGGTGGTGCCCGGGGGGAGGGTGGTGCTCCCTCCCTTTCCTGCTCTGACCCCTGTGCTCCTGCCGTTTGCGATCCAGGAGAAAGTTCGCCTTCGCTACAAGCTCATCTTCACCATGGGCGACCAGACCTACAATGAGATGGGAGATGTGGATCAGTTCCCCCCACCAGAAACCTGGGGGAGCCTCTAGGACAGAGGGGCTGGAGAGAGGAGGGGCAGCAGGACCTCTTCCTGTGCAGCCTGGTGCTCTCTCCTTCCTGTGGCCCCCAGTGACTCTTCCCTCTCCCTAGGTTCCTTCTCCTGCTGAGCCAAACCCAGCAGGAGGCTGGGCCTGGGTTTGCCATAGCTGCTGGGACCCCAGCCACCAGTGGGAGCCTGGAACAGGGAGGGGCTGTATGCCCGGGAAGGACTCTGGGGAGCGAGGGGAGAAGCATGGCTATTAGGCCCAGCCCTGACTCCAGCCTGAGGTGGGGTCCTCCCCCCCTGTCTTTTATGCCTTATGGAAAGGCCCAGCCATAACTTGGAGGCCATGCTGGAGCTGGGACCAGCCCAGGCCTCCTCTGTGGGAACCCAGTGACTGGGGGGATGCCCATGTCCTAGCTGTTTGCACTTGGTGTGTGGTTTGGCTCTTTGCTTTTCTTTTGAAATGGCCCTGTGGTCACAGAGCTGTCCCTCGGAGGCCTCCCTTTGCTCTCAGGCCTCCTATGAGGCCATGGGAACTTGGAAGCAAAGCCAGAGGACACCCCCACCTCCCTGGAGAGCCATGGAACTCCCAGAATTCCATGCTTCATTTATGAGCTTCTGCTGGAGCCTCCTGTGAACACCTCACATCTGCCCACCCATCTGTGGTCAAAAGCAGGGTCAGTGTGGGTGACAGCAGAGTATTTATGAAAATAAAATGACCTTTTCCTGGAGTAGCCATTCTTGTCCCCCTTGTGAGGTTGAGAGAGGAAGGGGAGATCCAGGAGTTGGGGGTCTTTGAGCCGCCCTGTAGACCAGTCGGCGCCGCCCACCCATCCCAGCCCCTGAGCCCTGCACCTCCTAGGGGCCTGTGACTGTACTGAGTCACTCGAGAAGCACTGGTCTGTGGTGACCCAGAGCTGTCCGAGCTGGGAATGAGGAGCCCCGTGCTACAGAAACTGAGGAACGCCCTGGCTGCTTGCTTCCTCCTGCTGAACCTGCAGTTTCTCCTTATGGGCTTCTCCCAGCCCCAGGTGCTGTTCTGGGAAGCAGGGCCCCAACAGCAGATGCCGTGCCTACCCCAGGAGCCCTGCGCTGCGCCCACTCCCAGCAACCCTCATCTCTCCTGACACAGTAAAGGGCCGTACCCAAGCAGGGTGCAGAAAGCCACACAGTAGGAAAATCTGCCCGTGGGGTGCGGTGAGGAGCTGGCAGAAGAGAGCCCCTGCCCCTGGGGGTCAGGCCCACTCTCCTGTGGGCAGCTGCGATGTCACGGGCTCCAGGAAGTCCCAGTCTGAGAAAACACTTTCGCTTTGTCTCAGCTGGCAGCCAGTTCCTAATCTGAAGTTGGCTACTAAAATCTCGGCCGCGGGTCCTGTGAAGACCTGCACATGGCACTCTTCTCCAGCCCCACACGTGAGGAACTCCTGGAGGTCCACGCTGGACATGCAGAGCGAAGGCATCTTAGGGTGGACCGCACAGCGAAACCACAGGAGGCAGCAGTCCCTCTGAGCCGTCTTCCAGCCAGACTCTGATGCGTGACTCACACCTGACACAGCTGATGCCTGTCCCAGCACCTGCCTTCCTTTCTCAGAAGGGCCTCTAGTTCCCACCGGGGGCCTCAGAGTCGAGTCTCCAGTATGATCTTGTTAGATGGCCACTGGGTGGGTGAGGGTTGCCATGAGGTCATAGGACCATGAATTGGGAGTGCTGGTTCCAAAGTCACTCCCTGGCTTGCTCTGCCTTTCTAGGTTCCTTGTTTAAAAAGGTCACAGGGCAGGGACCCAGAAAGCTAGTAAAGACCCTTTGAAGGATCTGTAGGCCCAAGATCCCGGCTGTCATGGGGATGCCGCTTCAGTTTCCTGACCACACTCCATCTCTGGCCTTGTCCTAGTCCACCTATATACGTATCTTTTGAGCAATCCCATGCCAGGGGTGGCCTGTCTCAAAACCTGGTAGGAACATGGGAGACTCAAAGAGCCGGGAACAAGGGGCATCCAGAGGTCTGCACCTGTCCTAGTGCGGGTACCCTGGGAAATATCTCTTCTGCCTCTTAGAAGATGAACCCCATTGCCACATCAGGGCATCGGGGCTTCCCAGACCTCAAAGCCACACTTCCACTTCTGGGACACTGGCCAGAGCCAGCAGTTAATTCTTTGGTAACCACAGTGCAGGCTGATGCTCTTTAGCAGATGCCAAGAGTGATGGAGAAGCCTCTGCCGCCGCCCTGGGGCAGCCAAGAGGAGCCACCCATCCTGGGATGTTGCTTGCAGCCTCTGCCTCCCCTGCCTCTGGGTCCTCAGAATTGCCCTGTGAGCCTGAGTCTGTATCAGCAGTCTAGATGGTAGATTATTCCAGCCACCTGGGCCTGCTCTCCACGTTTGTCACCTAGCCTACTCTGCTCCCAGCTGAGGTCAAGAGCACACATTGCTCCAGGGTTAGCAGTATCAGCCCCGCCCCAGGGTTCCTGGAAAAGCCTTTCAACCTGTGGAAGTGGGGGTGGGCAAGGGAGTTACCATAGCTCCAGGAAGCACACCGGTGGTGCTGGCTGCTGTGGGCAAAAGCTCTACTTGGAGGCTTTCTAGTATTGCCACAAACGAGCCATGTGGCAAAGGGTCTCAGTTGGTAGCAACAGCCTCCACCCCAGTCCGCCTACTGGCTGCCTGACCACATCCGATCAAATCTCACTAGCAGATGTCAGCCAGACTGTCAAGGGATGGCAGGCAAATCTGTGTGAAGGCTGGTGGCCCTCAGTGGTCCCAGGGAAGGCAGGAGCAAAGACCAGCCAGCCTTGAGGGAGTCTCCAGGCATTGCCACGTACAAAGCGGAAAGACAGCAGCGATGGCTCCCAGGTCTTAGGTCTACCTGTCTTCTGACCCCACCTGCTGTGCACATCTGGTCCAAGAGCCTGGGTCTGCACATCTGCCAAATGGAGGCAAAGATACCAACCTTAGGGGAGGATGAGCTAAGGGACATGCCAGTCAATTCTACCGTCCAAGGCAACTGGACATATTTCAAGGACAACTGAGGTCAAGTTTCTTGTCATTCTGACTTTTGCTGGTTGGATAATAACTAAACAGCAGACAGTCCCAGGCACTTTTCTGAGAATTTTACATGCTTAATTCCTGTAATCCTATTACGCTTGTGTTGTTTGTGGCTGAGGGGGAGCTATCTTATCCAAGGTCATTCAGTTAGTGTGCTGGTGAGAGACATTCCCTCCAAGTCTGTTCTTGAGGATGCAGATAATCATGGACCTGCTATCATCCAAGTCAGTCATGACATCATACTGCTGAGCTACTGAGCCCCAGAGGGCTCGGCCATGAGCTGGACAAAACCAGGCTGGGTGGCACTCCACCCGAGTCAGCAGGCCCTCAGTTTGGGGAAAGGTCCAGGAAGGGGTTAGCTGGTGGTCTATGAGGTACTTCTGTACAGTTGTCAGCCTTTGGAGTGACTCCTGGCAGCATATACCTGTAGTCTGCTGCTGGGAAGGCAAGAGCATTGCAAGTTCAAGACCAACTGGGCAACTTAGCGAGACCTCTTCCCAAAATAAAAAGGAGAACTGGCAGGCGAAGAGGCTCGGTGGGTAAAAGTCCCCGCCTTCAGGCATGAGGACCAACATGGCGGAAGCAGAGAACTGACTTCCATTAGCTGACCTCTGACCTCCCCACGAGAGTAATGTTTACACACAGGTGCACACAAGCACACACTAAATAAAAATGTGGCTGGGCAGTGGTGGTGCATGCCTTTAATCCCAGCACTCGGGAGGCAGAGGCAGGCGGATCTCTGTGAGTTTGAAGCCAGCCTAGTCTACAAGACCTAGTTCCAGGACAGCCTCCAAAGCCACAGAGAAACCCCCCCCCAAAAAAATGATTAAGGGAGCTGGAGAGCTGGCTCTTGGAGATAAAGGTTGCTTTTCCAGAGAACCAGGTTCAAGTCCCAGCATCTGTACACATAAAATGAAATGAAATTAAGAATTTTTAAATTTGCAGCTGGACAGCGGTATTGCATGCCTTTAATCCCAGCACTCAAACTCGGGGAGACAGAGGCAGGTAGATCTTTGTGAGTTTGAGACCAGACTGGTCTACGGAGTGAGTTCCAGGACAGCCAGAGCTACACAGATAAACTCTATATTGAAAAAGTTTTTTAAAAAATTTAAAAAGTAAAGAAGAGGGGCTGGAGAGATGGCTCAGAGGTTAAGAGCACTGCCTGCTCTTCCAAAGGTCCTGAGTTCAATTCCCAGCAACCACATGGTGGCTCACAACCATCTTCTGCAGGTGTATAATAAATGAATAAATAGATATATGAATACATAAATCTTTAGAGAGAGAGAGAAATAGGCTGCTCTTCTAGAGGTCCTGAGTTCAATTCCCAGCACCTACATGGTGGGTCACAGTCATCTACAGTGAGATCTGGTGCCCTCTTCTGGTATACACACATACACACAGGCAGAGCACTGTACATAATAAATAAATAAATAAATGTTTAAGAAAAAGACTGAGGCTGGGACTCAGTGGTGGAGCACTTGCCAAGCAGCACAAAGCCTAGGGTTTGAACCCTAGTACAAAGCCAAAATACCCACTCCTACAAAAGAGAGCCCAACCCAGCCATGATCCCAGCACACACCAATCAAAACTTTCAGATTACAACATTCTTTAAAGAAATAGCCGAGGATCCAACCTTCGGGGCTTCCAACCTTCTATAATTCAACAAGTATGACAAAGGAGGACCTTTCTTACAAGGTCACCCAGCCAAGAAGCACAACAGCATATCTGGTCAGACCTAGAAGGCCCCTGGGTCTGATTGCAGGAAAAGCTAGAGCTGGGCACTGGAGGCTGGGCACTGGAGATCTGGGCACTGGAGATCTGGGGACTGGAGGCTGAGGACTGGAAGCTGGGGACTGGAGGCTGGGCACTGGAGATCTGGGCACTGGAGATCTGGGGACTGGAGGCTGAGGACTGGAGGCTGGGGACTGGAGGCTGGGGACTGGAGGCTGGGGACTGGAGGCTGGGCACTGGAGGCTGGGCACTGGAGATCTGGGCACTGGAGATCTGGGGACTGGAGGCTGAGGACTGGAGGCTGGGGACTGGAGGCTGGGCACTGGAGATCTGGGCACTGGAGATCTGGGGACTGGAGGCTGGGAACTGGAGGCTGGGCACTGGAGGCTGAGGACTGGAGGCTGGGCACTGGAGGCTGGGCAAGAGCTTGGGCGTATTGATAATACACTCTGGTCATTTCTAAAAACAAGAACAAAACCAACCTGCTTTTGGGCCTAGGGAGCTGTCCCTTCCCCAGGCTAGAGTCAGGACTAGGCCCGGACAAGCCTAGGAGGCATAGGGTATAAGCCAGGCCCATTCTCAGGAACTTCCAGACTAGCCAAGCAGCCTGATAGCTTGACAAGGCAGAAGCACCATGGAGTTCAGAGACCCCCCCCCCCAGAGGCAAAAAGATGACATCTGGAGCCAAGCTGCCATCTTGGGAATCGCTCACTCATTCAGAAGAGTGTGCCCATTGCCAAGTCAGGGAAAACTGAACCGCAAGAGTGTTCTGGGTAGGACCTGGATGGCGGGAAAGCAAGGGGCCAGGACCAGAAACTGGGCATTCTAAGTCTCGTGTTAGGAGGCAGGTGAGGTCTACACCGCTCTGGCGTCCCTCCCGTCAGGGTACCTCGAGGACGGACCCTCTCAAGGGGTCCTTAGCCACTTCTCCAATCACTGGCCAGCAGCCTAACCCTTGGGAAAAGAGATGGGGAGGGAACCTGGCCTGCCTTCTCAAGTCTTCATCCACCGGCTGCGATTCCGGTTAAAGGGGGCTGTTCCTAGCCACGGTGTGGTGTTCCGGCCCTTGCAGAGGCAGCTTCAGGGACCCCTCTGGGCTCAATAGGATTTGTTTTGTTTCCCAAGACAGGGTTTCTCTGTGTAGCCCTAGCTGTCCTGGAACTCACTCTGTAGACCAGGCTGGCCTCAAACTCACAGAGATCCACCTGCCTCTGCCCCGGATTAAAGGCCTGCACAGGCACCACCGCCATGCTTCAATAGAACTTCTTGAATGGTAAAGGGCGCACACACTAGGTGCTCAAGTGGTGTGGCTCTGAACCGAAACTAACAGAGCAAAGTGCTGCAGTGCTCGGGGCTTCCTGTAGCCTCCCCTCCCCCGAGTCAGTTCGCCGCTGCCCACAGGCTCTCTCGCCCTGTAGTAACTACCGGTTATGAACTTCTACTGTTTGCACAGGCTGGTTTTCAGGGGCACGTTCCAAGGAGAAAACTTCTATCGCGCTTGGGGGGCTCAGAGCAGCACCTATGTCAGTGAGTGCCTAACAAGCAGGAAGGACAGAGACCAGGGACATTTGCCAGGAGGAATGAGAAAGATTTACAAATAGAGGGAACCGGCCAAGCTGGGGACCCTTAAAGTGGAGGAGCTCTAAGGCCGAGGAGCAGACCGGGGTATCTTGTTTACCCCGTGCCATGGGCTGGTCCAGGACAGTTGTCCCATCAGGCCACTATGCACAGTGAATGAGGAACTCTGGGGACCAGGTAGCCCCGACTCCCGGCCAGTGGTCCAGCAGGCATGAGGTATGGCCAGGGAATGGTATAGGGGAAGAAGTCTCCAAGGAGCATCTCCTGGTGACTAGCCTGCACAGGTCCCGAAGGCCGGTCCCGGGCCTGTCCCTTCAGGGCACGGGGCCTTCTTTTCCCTTTAAGAGAGCAAAGGTTGTTTATACCCAGGGCGGCGGTGGCAGGAGCGGCTTACCTGCTTCCCGTCACCCGCCGCCGCGGGGCAGGGTACGGGAAGGAGGAGCCGGCACTCAGCCTGCGTACTGCAGAGAGACAGACCAACAGACACTCGCCAGGCGACCGGCCGGGGGTCCTTGGGGCCCGGAAGCCGCGAAAGAGCGGGACACCAAACTTGGAGAGAGGAGTGACCTGGGGGCCGGGGGCGGAGTCGTGAGCGGGGGGAGGAGAGCGCCAGCGCCAGCTCCAGCCAGAGGAGCGCGCCGGCCCAGGAAGCCAGAGCGCCGCCCACCCATCCGGGGCGAATCGCGCGGGGAAGCAGGCTGGGCCGGGGGCTGCCAGCCTCGACCCCCACGGTGACCCCTCGGCCCCCCAGCCCGGACTCAAGATGATGAAGAGGCAACTGCACCGCATGCGGCAGCTGGCCCACACGGGCAGCTTGGGACGGTGAGTGTCACCCCCTTCGAGCGCTTGCTGTCGCCCCGCAGGACCTGAGCGGGTGCAGGAGAGCGGGGGGGGGGGGGGGGGAGGGAAACCAGTCAGGGAGGTCGGGGACATCTAGCCAGCGGCCCTCTGGTATGCCAGAGCCCTGACCTCGCTTCCCGGCGTCTGAAGCCACTGTGGTCGCACAGGCACAGCTGGCCTTTGCGGGGAACGGCACCTCCATTCCTGGTTGGAAAGGCTACAGAGAGCAGAATACGCCTTGAGCCTGGACGCTGCCCAGAGCCTCATTGGTCCCCTCCGGACAATGGGAACAGTTAACCACCCCTAACTGCAGGGTTGGGGAGGAACCGAGCCGATCGGGGGCCCCAGACCCTGGGGGAAGGGGACTGGCGGTGTTCTGGCCTGGGGAGGAGGGGCCTGCTCTGCGCTGGGTGTCCGTCCCCTCCCCCAGCTCAGGGGCCTCCTTCAGCAAAGTCCTGCTTCTGCTTTTCGAAGGCTCAGGTAGAGAGAGGCACCCTCTGGTCTCTTCGGTCCCCAGCTCCAGAACTAGGGGAGCGGAAGTTTGGGGAGTTTTCTCGGAGCTTTTCTCTCGCTCCTCTTCCCCAGCCTGGGAGTTCCCCATTCTTTGGGCCCAGGGAGGGAGTATCCAGAAACTTGATCGAGTCCTACAATGACATAGACACCTGCGAGCACCTACGAAGCCAGGCCACTTTGCTCTGAACCCATGTCCCTATGTGCCCGGGGCAGAGTCCCGGGACCTGCCCACAGCTGCAGTCCACTATCGTGCCTGTGGGCCTGACCACCCCGGAGGCCAGCTTCCACACTTCCCGTTCTGGGGGGGCCAGCCTCGGCCTCCTCTTTCCGGGACAGGCAAACAATTTGGGGGATGGGACAAGAGAAACTTTGCCTCTACGTTCCAAAGTTGAGCCCTGGGTAGCTCCCTCCTGCCCTTTTGGTGTCATGGGAACACCCTCTCCCAGGGCACAGCCCTGGGTGGAGGAGGAAGCAGGCGTGCATCCTCTAAAACCCATGGAATGTGCTCCAACTGCGGTGCAGACAGGCCACCCAGGCTGGGTGGGTCCTGGAAGCAACCGGGGCCCAGGTGCCATGTGCAGGGGCCAGTGGGAGGCAGTGGGCTTCCTAACCCAGACTTACTCAGCAGAAGCCCCCTCCCCCCGCAGCACCCCAGAGACTGCCGAGTTCTTGGGTGAGGACCTGCTGCAGGTACGTGCCTGGGCGGGCCGGGCCGGGCTGGGCTGGGCTGGGAGGCAGGTCTGTGCAGGCTGTCAGTTTCGAGGCTGACAGGCGGGACAACAGTCCAGGGCCTGGTTGAGTCATTCCCTTCTGGCCAGGGGAGCCCCAGAAGGGGAGAGAAAAGTACTCTTGCTCCGGGAGGACAACACAGCAATCACCCCTTACGGTCTACAGTCCCCACGTGTCCCCCCCCTCTGCCTCCCAGGTGGAGCAGCGCTTGGAGCCAGCTAAGCGAGCAGCCCACAATGTTCACAAACGCCTGCAGGCCTGTCTCCAGGGCCAAAGCGGGGCTGACATGGACAAGCGGGTGGTAAGTGGGGGTCACCCAGAGAAGGGGCCTGAGTGGTGAGGAATGGAGTGGGAATGAGACCCCCTCTCTGGGTTGGCTGCGGTTTGCTACCAACCAGCGCACCCCCAGGCCTTCTAGGTGGGCGGAGCACCGTTTGAGCTGGATGGGGGTGCTCACTGTTACTCAGCAGGCAGCCTGTATTGACTTCTGCCAGACTGTTGCTAAGACCCACAGTGCATTTCTCCCCAAGAGCGCTGGCAAAAGTCTCTTGTATAAGTCACTTGTGTGTAATGGGAAACCAAGACCTAAATTTACCAACCCAGGGTCACACAGCTAACAAGTGGCAAAAGCGACCCCTGTGGTCCCTCTGATTGTAAAATGTAGTGTGTAGTGTTCTCCATAACTCCAGGTGGAAGTAAAGGGATGTTTACATTTTCCTATGGTTGGAGCTGCAGGATTGGCTCCGAAGAAGCCCTCGCTCTTGCAGAGACTAGGTTGGGTTCCCACCACCCACATGGTTCGTAACTATCCAGTCCCAATCCCGTGGACTTGGACACCCTCTCCAGTGCTCTGAGGGCCGCAGGCATGGTTGCCCTCCCTAGAAGGGCCTGGGTGTGAGGCAATAGGCAGTCTTGGAGAGTTTGAGCTAGGTGGTGACTGGATTGACCCCTATGCTCTGAGGTAGGGAAGGAGGGTCATCTTACCCCTAAGCCACAAGGCCAGCTCTTCTCTTTGCAAAGGTGTGACCTTGGGACAGCTTCCAGCTCCCTCTCTCTGCATGGTAGTTCCCTAGTCTTCCTGGGTCTCAGCATTTCTTCTTGCCTAGGTAGTAGGTAGGCGATCATGTATGTGAGTGTGTGAGGCCACACACACACACACACACACACACATACACACACACACCATCCAGTTTCTATTGGTTGGCTCCTCCCTCTGCGGGCCTGTGTGTGTGGCCAGATGATCGGGCTCAGGTTGGGCGGAGGAGACTGGTAAACTCACGCTCCCCCCACCCACCCTCCCTGCAGAAGAAGCTCCCTCTCATGGCTCTTTCCACCACGATGGCTGAAAGCTTCAAAGAACTGGATCCCGATTCCAGCATGGGGTGAGCATGGGTGGGGCCTGGCTCTTCACTAGAGAGGGTGCCAGGGAGCAATGGGAGGGGGGGTCAGAGCAGCCAGAGCGTCTACCTCAAAAGGACAGCCAAGCTGGGAGTAATGTCCAGGCCATAAGACCTGAGAAGGCAGAGGAAATGGAGAGGCAGGGGCCTCCCAGTGTTTCTAGGTGGAGGCGAGTGACAGGGTAGTGTTGGCCCCTCGTGCTCTCTGTCCGCAGGAAGGCCTTAGAGATGAGCTGTGCCATCCAGAACCAGCTGGCCCGAATCTTGGCGGAGTTCGAGATGACCCTGGAGAGAGATGTCCTGCAGCCGCTCAGCAGGCTGAGCGAGGTGACCCTGTCCCCCAACCCCGGCCTCCCTGGACTCCTGCTCCCCCTGCCCTGCCCACCCAGGCTCCTGAACCCTCCCTGTGTCTACCTCAGGAGGAGCTGCCTGCCATCCTCAAGCATAAGAAGAGCCTGCAGAAGTTGGTGTCGGACTGGAACACCCTCAAGAGCAGGTGAGCGCCTGAACCTAGTCCAGCCGTCGTAGGGCTCCTCAGGCCCGTTGGGTACTGTGACCATGCTGGCCCTCGGGAACACATGTGGTAAAGGCATATATGTGTGAGGGTGTGCATGTGCTCCCTGCGCCACAGGTGACCCCAGAACTAGGAAAAACAGCCACTTTCCAAGGTCCTTATACGGTTGTAGGGCTTCTAGTCTGCGTTCTGGAGCTGGGTAGCTGTAATCACCAGGAACACCACCAGAGGGAGCCCTACAGAGCTTTGGCCGAGTCTGGGCAGAGGCCCAAGGAATTTCTGTTTTGCCTCTGTAAACCCTAGAGTCCTGTGTGATTACGTGTATGGAGGGAACACTTAGCAATGGCCACGAAATGGGGCCAGTGACCACCCACCTTGGGACCCTCCCCAGGCTCAGCCAGGCAGCCAAGAACTCAGGGAGCAGCCAAGGCCTGGGTGGTGGCCCAAGCAGTCACAGCCACGCCACCACTGCCACCAAGGTGGACACACTGAAGGAAGAGGAGGAGGAGCTGAAGAGGAAGGTGGAGCAGTGCAAGGTGAGAGGTCATGTGGCATCTCCGAGTAGGTGATAGGCGCGGGTATCCAGCCCAACTTACAGATGGGAAGACTGAGGCTCAGAGAGGGGACCAGACTGACCACGGCAGCTCTTGAGTTTTAAATCCAGGCGGTTAGGGGGTCAGTGTCTATGTAGCAGAGCACTACCTAGAGCCTCTGCCGTGCTCACCGTGTGCATTAATGGCTGGGATGTGGTTGTTTGGACTCTCAGTGTCCAATGAGTGAATGAGTGAATGAATGAATAGCATGTGTATGATGAATGATTTATGAGAGAATGGGCAGTGTTTTCTGGGTAGGTGAATGAACGGATGAGTGGCGTTTGCTGAGTAAATGGCCGGTGTCCGTGGTGTCAGTGAATGGAGGGTAAATGAAGGAATGGATGCGCGGCGGATAAGAACACATTGAACTAAGGACCTGGAGGCTCAGTGTAAAGAACTGGGAGCCAGAATAGGAGGTGGTCCGGTGGGCAGGCCCCAGGTGCAGGCCCCACGTGCAGGCCCCGGCCGAGAGAAAGCTGCCTGGACCTTCCATGTACAGCTCCTAGCTGTGAGCAGCACTCCAGTGCTCAGCTTCCTGGCCGACCCCAGCCTCTCCTGTCCTCCCCTTCTGTCCCCAAGGATGAGTACTTGGCTGACCTGTACCACTTTGCCACCAAGGAGGACTCATACGCCAACTACTTTATTCATGTGAGTCCGAGGCCCACCTCCAGACACCTGAAACCAGGGCGGATGCCACAGGGAAGCACTTCTGGGACTCCCAAGAGGTGGCTGGTGTGTGTTCTGGAGACCCTGGGGAGTTCTGCGCTTCCCTCATTTCTCTGGGGACCCTTTGTCCCCACAGCTCCTGGAGATTCAGGCCGACTACCATCGCAGGTCACTGACCTCACTGGACACGGCCCTCGCTGAGCTCAGGGACAACCACAGCCAAGCAGGTGGGGCATGAGTGAGCCAGCCTCACACCTCTGACCCTAGGGCTCTGTAAAAGTGTGCTCCGTAGTCAGGCGTGGTGGTGAACACATTAGTACCGGCACTCGGGAGGCAGGCACAGGTGGATCTCTGAGTTCAAAGCTAGCCTACTTTACATGGAGAGTTCCTGGACGGCCAGGGTACCCTGTCTGGAAAACTAGAAACAAAAAAATAAAAGTTTTCTCCTCGTCCAGAAAGGCAGAAGGGAGCCGTAGATGAGCTGGGAGAGGGCTGGATTAGGTCTTTGTGGGTGGACTTCCTACTGCTGGAAAAAAAGAGCCAAGAGAACTTCTAGAAGTTCTCTTCTAGAACTTCTAGATGGGAACGGCAGGGCAGTGGAGGTGGGCAGACTCAAGAGACAGGCTAGACGGTTGTGTGTGTGCAGGGTGGAAGGTGGATCCCTGGAGATGCCCTGCTGCCTGGGCCGCTGATGTGTCTCTTTTCCACAGATCTGTCCCCCCTGATGACGGCTGCCCCCGTCTCCAGGGTATACGGGGTGCCCCTGAGGACCCACCTGCAAGAGCTAGGTCGTGACATCGCCCTGCCCATCGAGGCCTGTGTCCTGATGCTGCTATCAGAGGGTATGCAGGAGGAGGTGAGAGCCGAGGCGGGCGGGGTGGGGTGACAGGGTCCCGAGCTGGTATCCATTGCCAAACTGACTCTGACTCCCCGAATGAATGGCATTTCAGGGGCCTGGCAGTGTACCCCAGACAACTAACTGAGCCCAGCGGCCCTTGCTCCATTTACTGGTCCCGCTGGCCCCGGGTGTGAATGGGGGGTTCTCGCTGGCCCCGGGTGTGAATGGGGGTTCTCGCTGGCCCTGGGTGTGAATGGGGGGTTCTCGCTGACTCTGTTTGGCAATGGGGAGACAGAGGCAGAGTAAATGTGCTCAGAGTCACATGAGGAACTGGGGGTCCTCAGTGCAGTCCTTGTCACATGCTGGCCCTTTCCTGAAGATTACCCAACCACGAGTGGACTGCAGGCTCCCCACCCATCTTGCTGAGGTCCCTTTCCCTCCCACCCCTAGTGAGACGTGTGTCCTACAGTTCTCTCAGGCCCTCAGGTACTCCCTGCTGTTTCCCGCCCTCCCCGTGCTCAGAATTCCAGACCTTGGTAGTCGGAGGGGTCTGTAGACACCATGGTGCCTGCTGCGACCACCGGCGCAGTGGGGACACTGAGGGCCAGCAGCCCTCTCCTGCCCCGCCCTCTGTGACACACAGCCTGTCCCTTCTTGCACCCCAGGGCCTCTTCCGTCTGGCTGCTGGGGCCTCTGTGCTGAAGCGCCTCAAGCAGACAATGGCCTCAGACCCCCACAGCCTAGAGGAGTTCTGCTCGGACCCCCATGCCGTGGCAGGTACCTCATCCACCGGGAGCCCCAGGCAGGGGGTGGGAGAGGGCAGAGCTGCCTGAGGTAACCCTGTCAGAGTTTGACTCTAGGCCTGATAAGCTACCAAAGAGACACCTTGGGATGCTTAGGCGCTCCTAATGCAGATCTGTGATGAACCCTCTGAAATGTGTCTGCTGTGTTTTTCTCTTTTTTTTTCCCATTTTTTTAAGGACAATCTTGCTAAGTACTATGTTAAAAGGGTCTATGACCCAAAGAAAGTATCAGACGCCTGGCGGTGGTGGCGCACGCCTTTAGTCCCAGCACTTGGGAGGCAGAGGCAGGCGGATCTCTGTGAGTTCGAGGCCAGCCTGGTCTACAGAGCGAGTTCCAGGACAGCCTCCAAAGCCACAGAGAAACCCTGTTTCGAAAAACCAAAAAGAAGAAGTGGGAGTTGTGGGGCTGCCTTAGACGGGAGTTGGGGGGCTGCCTTAGACCTTCCCCTGGCCTTGTTTCAGGAGCCCTTAAGTCCTATCTCCGGGAGCTGCCAGAGCCCCTGATGACCTCTGACCTCTATGATGACTGGATGAGAGCAGCCAGGTAAGGAGATGGGCATGAGGGGAGGGGGGAGATAAAAGCTCTAGAAATGTGGCCCTGGGCTGGCTCATTGGTGACTGTCCCTTTGCAGCCTGAAGGAGCCTGGGGCTCGCCTGGAGGCCCTCCGTGATGTTTGCAGCCGCCTGCCCCAAGAGAACTTGAACAACCTCAGGTGAGCACAGAGCCTCCCTTGTGATGTCCTGGTCCTGTGTTTTATATTAGACTGTATCGTGCACCATGCAAACCCCGCCAGGTGCCGTGGCTCATGCCTGTAATGCCAGCACGACAGAGGCTGAGATAGGAGGCTGGGTTTGGGGCCAGCCTGGGCTGCAGAGTGAGACCCTATCTTAAGCTGGGGATTTGGCTGCCAGTGGAGTACTTACCTAGTACACCTAGCATGCTATAAACTGGGGGAGGGGCGATGACGGGGGGGGGATGATGCGTGCCTGAGTTACAGAATTCATAAGGATCAGAACTTCAGGGTCATCCTTGGCTGTAGAGAGTTCGAGGCCAAGCTAGGCTATGAGACCATGTCTCAAAAAGCAAGTAAACAAAACCTCTTGAAGCAGCAAAGCCACGTTCGTTGCCTGGCTTCAGACGCCACGCTGCCACTCTCTGACCCCGGGCAGTGTCAGCACTGGAGACGGGCCCCACTGCCGGTGTCAGCCAGAAGATCCTCAACTTAGTTCTCCTCTCACAAACACGTTGGCTCTCAAAAACTAGATCAGGGAACTTAGCTGGTGAAAACTTAGCTGTGCCGTGTGGTATCTGTTCCCCTCTGTAAACCTAGGGTAGGAAGTTCTCAGGCCTTCAAGGGCATTGGCGAGCATTTACGGGCCTCTCCCACCCATCCAGGTACCTGATGAAGTTCCTGGCACTGCTGGCAGAGGAGCACCAAGTGAACAAGATGACACCCAGCAACATCGCCATTGTCTTGGGACCCAACCTGCTCTGGCCTCCTGAGAAAGAAGGGTGAGCGCCGTGAACACAGGGAGCCCGTCCCCAGCTGGTCGCTGGCCTCTAATTCCCCAGCCTCCGTCCCTGTTTCTGCAGTGGGTTGAGCAGAGGCTGAGGCTGATGTGAGGGGCGGCCTGAGGGACCGGGGTAGTGGCCGTGATGGGCACCTATGTGCTGGCCTGGTGCAGGTGCTGGAAACCCCGAGGGATGGTTTAAGTCTTACTCCCAGCCTTCCAGACATGAGCCTTGGAGAGACTGTATACATTCTAAGGGGAGTTGCTGAGGGAATTGGATGCAAACTGTAAGATAAATTGATACATGAGCCTTATCATGAATGTCCAGGCCACAGACAGATGGCAGGGTGTCGCCCTGTGTGCTGAATTGTAGTTGCTTGGTTGGGGCAATCAATCCAGGAACTGTGGAGAAAGAGCCCAGGATTGATTAGTGATGTCTGTCATAGGTGAAGGAGTGGGGGGTGGGGGATGTTAGTCAGCCAATGTTAGGGTCGCTAAAACTCTTGTTTCTCTTTTGTGCTAGGGACCAGGCCCAACTGGATGCAGCCTCTGTGTCCTCAATTCAGGTGGTGGGCGTGGTTGAAGCTCTGGTACAGAACGCAGACACACTCTTCCCTGGAGGTGATGTCCTTTCTTCCTGCCGCCTCTAGTCCTCTCCCACTGCGTTCCTGGGCTGCAGCCCAGCCTCAGCCCCTGGTCGCCTCACGAACTCTCCCTGTGGCTTAGAAGAAGCTGCTCTTTCATGCTGGGCTTGGGTTTCTCGTCTGTGCGGTGGGAGCAGTCCTGCCTGACCCATGGGAGGGGGAAGGCCGGGAGCAGTCCCATCGTCTCAGGGAGAGAGAGGGAGTAGGCCTGACTCCCCCGACGGGCAAAGGGCCTGAACTTGACACCTGTCCTTCTGCCTCTAGATATCAATTTCAGTGTATCAGGCGTCTTCTCAGCCCTGGCCCCCCAGGATAAGGCCAGTAGCCAACGGACCTCCGAGGACTTGCCACCTGCTGCTGCGCCTACGCCAGCTGCCACCCCAGCTCCAGCCTCCACAGCCGTGAAGGAAAGGTGAGGGCTGGGTAGCGTGAGTAGCCTGTTCCTGGCGGGCTAAGTAAGTAGCGTGAGTAGCCTGTTCCTGGCCAGCTGAGTAAGTAGCGTGAGTAGCCTGTTCCTGGCGGGCTGAGTAGTGTGAGTAGCCTGTTCCTGGCCACACACACATCGGCCTGTGGCTCTTTCTCCGAGGACTTAGGAATGTAGTGGTGGTATTTGTCCTGCAGATCTGGTCCCACTGGTTGGAGTGGGTGGGAGGAGCCTGCTCTTGGCCTTCAACATGTTCCCGTCTTCATTACATGGCTATTTCTACAGCACCTACTATGTGCCAGGCATTGTTCGTGCTCTGAGAACTTAGGGAACTGGGAGGGGACGGTTGGGATTTGTACCTGTCCTGTAACCAATCCTGTGAGTCTAGCAGGGATTCGTGGCACAGACAGGTGTCCTGAGTGGCCCACATGATGGCCATGGACTCCCTCAGCTGGGGCAGTCATGTGCCACCCTCAGCCCTTGCCAGGGGTGGGGAAGGGAGAGTGGACGTGTCCGTCTACGGCCCTGTGACAACAGGCGACGCTGTGCTCCGGGTGAGGCATGCGCGGGCGGTGTGGAGGGCTGCAGCGGTTGGGCAGGAAAAGGACGACCCCTGAGAGCCCAGGCTTGCGTGGACTTTTTACTGGGCTCACCCACTCTTGACTTCCGGTGATTCCGGTGGCGGAGCACCCCCTGAAGATCACATGGAGGTCTGGGGGTGCGCCTTAGTTAGGAGAGTGCTTGCCTAGTTCAAGTCCCAGCATTGCACAGAACCATGGTGGTGCTCACCTGTACTCTCAGCACTGGGCGGGTGGAGGCAGAAGGGTCAGGAGTTCAGGACCATCTTCCCCTACATAGAAAGTTCAAGGCCAGCCTGGGCTGCACCAGGCAGTCTCGAGAGAAAAGGGATCACCTGGAAATCCAAGGCAGAGAAGTCACCTGCCTCCCGCTTTGGCCCTGTGGATTGTCCCCTAGATGGTATCGCGCTGCACAGGTTTTCTACTAGGTTGGCCTCTGCTGCTGGGATAAACTCCGTGACCAAAACAACTCGGGAGGGAAGGAGCTTATTTGGCTTGCGCTTCCAGGCAGTAGTCTGTCACGGGTCTCAAGCAGGAGCAGAGGCAGGGGAGTGCTACCCACTGCCTTGCTTGCCGTGACTGGTGCTCAGCCAGCCTCTTGCTCTTTTTTCATTTATTTATGTATTTTTGATGTATATGGTGTTCTGCCTGCATGTTTGCCTGCACACCAGAAGAGGGCGCCAGATCTCATTATAGATGGCTGTCAGCCACCATGTGGTTGCTGGGAATTGAACTCAGGACCTCTGGAAGAGCAGACAGTGCTCTTAACCTCTGAGCCATCTCTCCAGCCCAGCCAGCCTTTTTTTTTTTTTTTTTTTTTTGCTTTTTAGAGTCAGGGTTTCTCTGTATTGTTTTGGAGGCTGTTCTGGAACTCGCTCTGTAGACCAGGCTGGCCTCGAACTCACAGAGATCCGCCTGCCTCTGCCTCCCGAGTGCTGGGATTAAAGATGTGTGCCACCGATGCCCAGCCCCAGCCAGCTTTCTTATACGACTCAGGACCATTGTCCAGGGACTGCACGGCCCCCCGTGAGCAGAGCCTTCCTACATTTATCAGCGGTCAAGGCTGCTCCCCACAGCCCAGTCTGATTTGGGCAGTCAGTCCCTCAGTTGAGACTCGTCTTTTCATGTGACTCTTGGTTGTGTCAGGTTGACAAAGTTGACGCAGACTCACCCATACGAGAGGTATCTACCAAGGGTGAGGAGAGTCATAGCCAGTGGGGAGAAGAAGTCCTTCCACCCAGCAGCCGGGAGTCATGCTGGATGCTAGGGGATGGCCAAGCTTAACCGCTGCCCCTCCTCTTCCCTTGACAGGACAGAGTCTGAAGTGCCCAAACCAGCTTCCCCCAAGGTCAGCAGGAGCCCCATGGAAACGGCCACTTCAGCAGAGGACATGACTCGGAGGAGTAAGTTGGTGTGGGAGACAGGAGCGGGAGAGCCGGGACCCCCAGTCCCCCCACATCTTTAGAGCGCCAGAAAGGCCGGCAACAGTGGGGAAAGGAGTGAGATGCTCAGGGTTTGCTGCCTGGCACGCTACACTGGCTCCCAGCTCTTACCTCATGGGCGGGGTGCCTGCCTCAGCACCCTCCCGTGCCGTGCAAGCTGAGTCTTGTGAGCTGGGACCTCAGGGAGTGTGCCGGACTCCGTCACAGAAAGTGCTAGAGAGAGGTAGGCAGTGTGGGTGTGGTGGGTGGGAAGCCCGGGACTACAAAGCCCAGGGCCAAAGCCGTGTTTAAGGGCAGAGGGAAGAGAGGTTCGGGGGTCCTGGAGGCTCCTGAGCTCTTTTGGCATACTCATATGTCAGCCTGGCCCAGAATGGACAGGTCAGAGGCCAGGGATCCCTGTGGGGACTGGATCACTAGGCAGCCCCCGACGCCGAGGCCCGAGGACAAGGGGGCTTAGAGCTGGGCGAATCGTGTAGATCGAGGGGAGCAGCGGCGGGAATCTGCAGGTCACACAGGGACCGGAAGACAGGAATCCCTAGAGTCACCGGAGGTGGCTCTGACAGCTGTGAGAGGGTGGGGCTCCCACCCCATCCCACCAGTGAGGAAATGCATGCAGATGAGCCACTCCGGAGAGCCCAGCCCGGAGGGCCAGGGAGAGTTTTGGCCTCAGCTCCACTTAGCCTTCCCCCACCCCCACCCCCACCCCCACCCCCGCTGCCTCACAAGGTCCAAGCTTGCCCAAGGACCTGGGACTTGTGAGAGGCTAGCAGGACCCATGTGTCAGTAGGGACATGTGGCACCAGAACCAGGGTAACTCCAAGGTATCAGGAAAAGAGAGACCAGACGTCCATTTGTTTGTACTAAGAGAATGCATGTGCTGCCTTTATTGCCAGGAGAATGTGTGTGTGTGTGTGTCTTCATTGCAAGTGCTAACAGGTCTCTCCCTTGTAGGAGGGAGGAGCTTTTTATACAAGTTTACAGCACAGGGGAAAAAACCCCAGGTAGAAGAGAGTGTGTTTTCCTCCTGCTGGATGTTGATGTCAGAGGGTCAAGGCCAGGGCAGTAAGCCAGGACTAGAAAACAGAAAGCACTTGGACTGGAAAACAAGTTGCACTTGTAGGCTGACCAGCAACTCACAGAGACCCCATGGGGCTGGGGCCCAACAGGGACAGTTGACATTTATATAGTCAACAGATACACACCCATGCTCGCTTGACGCCTAGACTGATAACCAGTGGCCATGTTGGGTGTGTGTTCTAGGGAGAGTAACGAGTAAGGACCAAGTAAGATAAAAATGGACAAGAGAGTTTCAGATGACAGATCCTCTGAGGCCAGTAAAACTGGGAAGGGCGACAGTGTTGCTGTGTTGGGGTCTGGGGGTCTGCTGTAAGCTGAGATACTGAACACCACGTGGGAGTAGAGAGACCCCACCCCACAGGAGGAATGCACACAGACTCATGAACCCTAACTTCCCTGTTTGCCTTCCTCCACAGCCAAGCGCCCGGCGCCGGCGCGGCCTACCATGCCGCCTCCCCAGCCCTCCAGCACACGCTCGTCCCCCCCAGCTCCCCCCCTGCCCCCTGGCCCCGGCATCCCTGGCGCTCCCCAAGCTCTGCCACGCCGTCTGGTGGGCACCAGCCTCCGGGCCCCCACAGTGCCTCCCCCACTACCCCCTGTACCTCCACAGCCTGCCCGGCGCCAGAGCCGGCGCCTACCAGCCTCCCCCAGCCCGGCTTCCCCTGGCCTAGTGGTTTCAAACTCGCCTGCGCAGGCGGACCAGGCAGCCGCTACAGAGGACAGAGGAGGCCCCGAGGCTTTAGGGGGACACCCCACGCCCCCAGTTCTGCCACCCCAGCCCCGGCCCAGGGGCCTCACCTCAGAGACAGACTGAGCAGGCCCTCCTGCCTCACAAGCCCTCAGTGTCCCCTCCCCCCCCCCCCTTGTCCTCCCAGGACAACCCTTGCCCTGTGCCTAGGTGCCTGCTGGGTCGGCCCCCATGGCTGGGAGGGCTCAGGCCAGCCCTCTCCTTTCTGACCTTTCCCTCTTCGAGTTTGAGCTTTGAGGCTCCCACCTGACCACCACCCCCCCCCCCGCCCCCACTCTCTGGCAGGGTCTCAAGGGAGCTACCAGAAGGAAGGATGGACTTGCCCTTTCCTACAACAGGACTTTTATTTTTTTCTCTTGCCAATGTATTTTTGTAAGGCTCGTAAATAAATTATTTTTAACAAAACTGGAACTGGCCCGGCGACAACTTTTTCTCCTGGAGTAGGGAATCTGCTTCCGTGAGGAGGGATGGGGACACAGTTTCTCCCCTGGAAATACGGAATCTGCCTCCATGAGGAGGGACGGGGACACAGTTTCTGCCTCCTTCCTTTCTCCTGGTCTGAAGGAAGAGCCATGTGCTTGGCACTGCTTGTCTAGCGTGATTCCGTAGCGTGGTTTCTCAGCATCACCTGCTGCTGTTACTGTGGCACGTGAGAAGGGACTGCCCAGGTCACAGCCAAGCCTGGGCCGAGATGAAGTTTGTGAGACTAACTCTGAAGCCTGGGCTCCCTCCTCCCACACGGGAGTTGCTCAGCTTCTTAGGATCATGGGTTCCTCCTTTGAGACAGTCTGGAAACTCCACCCTATCTGTCCTGAAGACCAGAGCTCATGCGCGCCCGCACAGACAACTTTCCGAGGAGCAGGGATCCGTCTCCCATGGTCTTCCTCAGATGTGCGGTGCCATTCAGATCGACACCTGAGGAACTTTTGGGAATGGGCAGGCAGAAATGACTGGAAGAGAGGGCAGATGAAATCTTCCTGACACTAGCCGGGTGAAAATGCTGAAGGAAAAAGCAGGGACCTGGCAGGGCGTTGGTGGCACACGCCTTTGATCTCAGCACTCGGGAGGCAGAGGCAGGTGGATCTCTGTGAGTTCAAGACCAGCCTGGTCTACAAGAGCTAGTTCCAGGACAGCCTCCAAAGCCACAGAGAAACCCTGTCTCGAACCCTGTCCCCAAAAAAGTAGGGACCTTCCCGATCATGGAAAAGGCATCGGAACAGAGAACAGTTGCTCCCAAAGGCAGGGTTTTCCTGGTCTCAACTGCAGTCACTCTGGAGGCTGGACAACCACAGAATTGTGACGGTACAGGTCCTGATTCATCCCTGCTCCCACACTTTGAACTACTGGTTCTCCAGATTAAAAGGCTCCGTCCACAAACTAAAGATCTAGGCGGCTATGTCGCCCTATCAACAATGCAGGCAACTAGCTGGCCCTGGGAAGCAAAATAATGCCCAGGTCCCACATAAACACAAACATAAAATCAGGTCTCTGGGCTCCTTCCTTATGTCTGGGCACTAGAATGTTTCGGCATTTGTCTTGAGCGTGTCTACACCGTGGAGGTCAGAAAACAACTTGCAGGAGTATGTTCTCTTTACTGTGAGGAGCCGTCATTGGTTGAACCGTCTCGCTCACCCTATAATCGTGTTTTTAAAAGCATTTACCTAGAGTCATAGAACTGTACATTAAAGATTACACATTTTACTAAATGCAAATTATACCAAAAAAAACCCTGCAAGTTCCCCCAGGGGACTCCACAGGGCCCCAAGTAGCATTGATTTGACCCAAAATCCCAAAGCCTAAGAAATCCCGCGTAATGTGGCCTCGCGCCACTCGTTTCTCAGGACTCGGCTTGGAACCAGAGCCTCAATGGTTCCGAGGGCACCGAGATCTGGCCCGAAGACAGCATCTCTCATCTCTCTGAGCCTGTTTTTCTCCTAGCAACCAATTGGCCTAAGCTTCTAATTGGCTGGGAAGCTCGAGGCGATTCGCTCCCGACTAAGGCTGGCTCTCCATGTCCCGCCCCTTTCTCCGAGTTCCTTCGGGATCCGCTCGGGCCCTCGGCTATCCTCTTGCCGCTATTGGCTGAGGTGGGCGGTCGTAGCCCCGCCCTCGGCCCTTCCCGGGTCCCAATTGGCAGAGCCGGCCCGTGGCCGTGGAGGGAGCGCGGCGCGCGCGTGCGAGCGGCCAGCCGGCTGCATGGCGCGCTGCGAGCGGCTGCGTGGCGCGGCCCTGCGCGACGTGCTGGGCCAGGCGCAGGGCGTCCTGTTCGACTGCGACGGGGTGCTGTGGAACGGCGAGCGTACCGTACCGGGCGCCCCCGAGTTGCTGCAGCGGCTGGCGCGGGCGGGCAAGGCCACACTGTTCGTGAGCAACAACAGCCGGCGCGCGCGGCCGGAGCTGGCGCTGCGCTTCGCCCGCCTGGGCTTCGCGGGGCTGCGCGCCGAGCAGCTCTTCAGCTCAGCGCTGTGTGCCGCGCGCCTGCTGTGCCAGCGTCTGCCCGGGCAGCCCGACGCACCGGGCACTGTGTTCGTGCTGGGTGGTGAGGGGCTGCGCGCTGAGCTGCGTGCCGCGGGACTGCGCCTGGCGGGGGACCCTGGCGGCGGCGACACGCGCGTGCGCGCTGTGCTCGTGGGCTACGACGAGCACTTCTCCTTCGCCAGGCTGAGCGAGGCGTGCGCGCACCTGCGGGACCCCGACTGCTTGCTCGTAGCCACCGATCGCGACCCTTGGCACCCACTCAGCGACGGAAGCCGGACACCCGGTGAGCGTGGGACGAGGCGCGGGGACGTGTACGGGGCCCCGACGCGCGTCTCGTATTGCCTGCAAGTGCGGCCCGTGAGGGGTAGGGGCCGAGGACCCGTTTGACAGACGAGCCAGCCGAGGTTCATTGTGGCTTAGGGACTTGCCGGTGGGATCCAGGCCTGGGACTGGCTCCCTGGGCGTTTGTCGCTGGCCCCACCTACTTTGCAGGTGGGTTTGTAGAAGCGGACGGATGATCCCAGTGGAGAGCCGAATCCGCACGTGCAGAAGCGTAGGATGGAGGCTGATGTGGAGACTGGAGGGTCGTGGAGCTTGACCTCCGCTCCAGGTCTGGCTGCAGTCGGTTCACCCCGTGGAGTTACATAACCTTGGAGCATCCCTGCTTGAGTGCCAGTGTGGCCCCTTGCCATGCTGGTCATCCCAGAGCCCCTGACTAGAGGTGGATGTTGCCAGCCCTCCTCCAGCCCTTGGTAGCCTTCAGAAACCGCTTGATGCTGTTTTTTTTTTTTTTTACTTCCGTTCCAGATTACTCCAAAAATAAGAGCGTTGGCTCATCTCTCAGTTGTAGAAATCGAGGCTCAGAGAGGGAAAGAGAGCTGCCAGAGAATGAATACACATTGAGCATAGAGTAGGTGAACCTTGAGCTTGGCCCTGGGAACACCCCTCCCCCATCACCCATCAAAGGGCACGCCGCCTGGCCGTTGTTACTGGGGGTACTCAGCCCTGCATCTAGACAGGAGCAGTGGGGGTTCGAGTCAGTCGAGAGGTGGAGGGAGCATCAGCTGTCGGGTAGTGACGACGAATGGGTAGGGACAGACTCGGTACCCCAGGGTGTGGCGTGGACACATGTCTGCCACTCCACTCTGCTGGCCTTTCACCCAAATCGTCATTGACACCAGATCCTGGGAGGGAGTGGGGTTCTGCGGCGTGGCATTGCAGGAAGCGAGGTAGCCACAGCGTTGTTGAAGGTGTGTGTGGAGAAGATCTGGGAGCCTTCCTGGAGGAGGCATGCTGCAGGGCAGGGTGGCGGGGAACAAGGAAATGCTGGCATTCTGTTAGGGTGGTGTAGCTGAAGAGGAAGCTGTTGCCCGGGCCGTTCCTGGCTTGTGGTTCTGCCTGAGACCTACTTTCTGCCCAGTAGATGCTTCCCTTCCCCCACCACGCTGATAGCAAGCCAGGGTTCCCTCAGAGCGTAGGATGAGGCTGTGGGTCAAGGGCTTCTCCAGGGCCCCAGAAAGTGGTGTGAGGAACTTGGGACCTGACCTGTCCATACCCAGGCCTGTGCAGGAACCTTCCTGACTTCTGTCTCCATATCCACCTAGCTATATGCACCCAACCTGCTGGTCACCCCTACTGCCTGGAGGGGGAGACAGAGCGTTAACAAACGGACTTGCAGCCACATTTGTGAGTGATGGCAGCTTCCAAATCATGTTAACAAACCCCCTGGTGGACCCAGTAGTGCACGCCTGTAATCCCAGCACTCGGAGACAGAGGCAGTACAGATCTCTGTGAGTTCGAGGCCAGCCTGATCTACAGAGCAAGTTCCAGGACAGCCAGTGGTACACAGAGAAACCCTGTCTCCAAAAAAAAAAAAAAACATAAATACAACAATAACAACAAAACTCCTACTGGTTGTATGTCAGTAACCTAGGAGCAGAAGGAGCTAGACAAACAAAAATTAATGAAGGTCCCCATTATGCATCAGATTAGAAACAATGTGAAACCACACCCCAATTCCCCCGCCCCATCACAGGCCTATGAAATTGCATGCATGTTTGCTTGAGCTGGCAAGTAGAAATGGCCACAAGTACAGGAATATGCCATTGCACATATATGCCTTGAGTTAAGTGTCACAGTCGTGGGCTCCCCTCCTGGGATGCTCGCCCAGCCATCATGTTGACTGCCGGGAGCCTCGGTAAAGCTTAGCTGTATGACTGATGTGATGTGGGGGCCGCAGGGACCAGCTCTGTCCTGGCAGCTAGGAAAAGAACAGACACACAAAGCTGCGGACAATCCTTTTGTGTTGAGATAGGGTCTCAGCCTTGGTCTGCCTGCCAATGCTGGGATTAAAGGTATGAACCACCACCCCTAGCAAGACTGGATCTAGGATGGTCGACTCCAACAAGTTACCCTAAAATGCAAGAATGGACCAAGGTGGCCATGGAGATATATACTTATATTCCCAGCACTTAGGAGGTTAAGGCAGGAGATCAGGAGTTCAAAGCCAGTGTGGGGACCGTTAAGATCTAATCTTGCCAGATGGGGTGATAGTGGCGCACGCCTTTAATCCCAGCACTCGGGAGGCAGAGGCAGACAGATCTCTGTGAGCTCGAGGCCAGCCTGGTCTACAGAGTGAGTTCTAGGATAACCTCCAAAAGCCACAGAGAAACCCTATCTTGGAAAACCGAAAAAAGAAAGACAAAACAAAAAAGGTTTACTTGGGTGTATAGTTCCCGAGAGATAAAAGTCAGTGGTAGCAGAACAGAGGTGACAGCTTGGTGGCTAGGACAGCAAGGTGAAAAGCTCCAACTGCAAGCAGGAAGCTGAGAGTGAGCGTTGGAGATGGTGGGAGACTAAAGCCTGCCCCCAGCGATGCACTTCCTGCTGCAGAGCCAGCCATGCCTCTGCTTGTCCAGACACCACCATCTGAGGAGCATGCTGCAGTGCCAGACTCTGAGGGGCAATCTTACTGCAGCCCACGCTGAGGAAGCTCAGCTCTGGTGGGCTCCTTTCTTTCTGTCCCTCTCATTTGCAGGGTGGTGGTAGGGGTTTGAGACAGGGTTTCTCTGTGTAGACCTAGGTGCCCTGGAACTCACTCTGTAGACCAGGCTGGCCTCAAACTCAGAGATCCACCTGCCTCTGCCTCCCGAGTGCTGGGACTAAAGGCGTGTGCCCCCGGCCCCCACTGGCTCTCTGGCCAGGTTTCTTTTTGTTTGTTTGTTTGGTTGGTTGGGGTTTTTGTTTTTGTTTTTGTTTTTTTGTTTTTTGGTTTTTTGAGACAGGGTTTCCCTGTGGCTTTGGAGGCTGTCCTGGAACTCGCTCTGTAGACCAGGCTGGTCTCCAACTCACAGAGATCCGCCTGCCTCTGCCTCCCGAGTGCTGGGATTAAAGGCGTGCGCCACCACCGCCCGGCCCTGGCCAGGTTTCTTACTGTCACGGAGTCTCAGCTTTGTTGTCTGTGAAATGGGCTTTCAGGAGTACTCTGAGTAAATGGTGGTGCTTCTCTTCGTTTGGTTATGGATGTTGGTGTAAAGGCAGGATGTCCTGGCACAAGGACGTGCCTGTGGGAAGGAATAGCGGGCTCATTGTGCCAGCAGGATGGTGCTGGCGGCGGGGCAGGACTGTGCTTTCCAAACAGACTCCCGTTGTCAGGCTCCTGGGCTCCTTCCCCAGCTTTGGTTACTTGTCAGGCTCCCTGGTCGCAGACATCTTCCAGCATGTAGCTTTTTGTCTCCAGATGGAATTTTCTCTAGGGGATCGTTTTACCCTGCAGGGCTGACTGGGTCAGAGGTGTGGACATTTCTGTGCCATGCTGCATTCCAGGCTGACTGTGTGCCAATTTTCCATGCCAGGAGCATGGTTTCTTGGAGCAGTAACCACCATTGCTGCCTTCCATTTACAAAGTGAGGCCCACTGCATCCCTTCAGGGGAAGTGGTACTTAACCCCATCCTACCACAGTTCCGAGGAAGAGGCTGAAGGGCTTCCCAAGAACACAGCTGCCCTGCAGAGCTGGTGGCACAAGCCTGCTCACACACACACACACACAAGCCTGTGCTCACACACAAGCCTGTGCTCACACACAAGCCTGTTCTCACACACAAGCCTGTTCTCACACACACACACACAGCCTGCTCACACACACACACACAAGCCTGCTCACACACACAAGCCTGTTCTCACACACACACACAAGCCTGTTCTCACACACACACAAGCCTGCACACACACACAAGCCTGCTCTCACACATACACACAAGCCTGTTCTCACACACACACAAGCCTGCACACACACACAAGCCTGTTCTCACACACACACACAAGCCTGTTCTCACACACACACAAGCCTGCTCACACACACACAAGCCTGCTCTCACACACACACACAAGCCTGTTCTCACACACACACACACAAGCCTGCTCTCACACACACACAAGCCTGCTCTCACACACACACAAGCCTGTTCTCACACACACAAGCCTGCTCACACACACAAGCCTGTTCTCACACACACACACACACACACAAGCCTGCTCACACATACACACAAGCTTGCTCACACACACAAGCCTGTTCTCACACACACAAGCCTGCACACACACACAAACAAGCCTGCTCACACACACACACACACAAGCCTGCTCACACACACAAGCCTGCTCACACACACACACAAGCCTGCTCACACACACACAAGCCTGCTCACACACAGGCTTAGAGTACACACAGAAAGGGACTGCCATTGCCACCTTCGTGTTAGGTGGAGAAGCTAAGCACACAGTGTGTCCGTGGCAGTGGTGGTGGATTCTGAATTCAGGTGTCTGGCACAGACAGTGCACAGCCTTTAGGTCAGGCCCAGCTGCTGCCCTCCTGCTGACCAAGTGTGCCCTCTCCACAGGTACTGGAAGCTTGGCTGCCGCAGTGGAGACAGCCTCAGGACGCCAGGCCCTGGTGGTGGGCAAACCCAGCCCCTACATGTTCCAGTGCATCACGGAAGACTTCAGCGTGGACCCTGCCCGCACACTGATGGTGGGTGACCGTCTGGAGACCGACATCCTCTTTGGCCACCGCTGTGGCATGACCACCGTGCTCACGCTCACAGGGGTCTCCCGCCTCGAGGAAGCCCAGGCTTACCTGGCAGCTGGTCAGCAGGACCTTGTACCTCACTACTATGTGGAGAGCATTGCAGACTTGATGGGGGGGCTGGAGGACTGAGCCTACCTCCCCCACTCCCTGATCCCCATCCCATAGATGGAGCCTCCGGGCCATGAGTCACATTCAGCGCCATGAGCTCCCTGGCACAGGTGTCTGTACCCCAGTAAAGGAAAGCTGGGATCCAGGAAGGTTTGTGGGCTCTCATACCCCTCCCAGCAATGGCTAGACACTGCTGTTCAGAAGCTGCCCCTACATCTTGAAGGTTTACCCTGGCCTGACCCCACCAGGTGGCCTTATTTCTTGCCCTGTCACCTCCCCTTCTTGAACTATATATGGGCCCTGAAGCCAAATGAAAATTTTCTTCAACCCTAAATACTTAAGCTCCTCCCCTCCTCTGGGACCTCTAGTGCTCTGTCCTTAGGGCCTCGTTGACCAATTAGAGGACTCCAGCCCCATTCTTGGCCTGAAGAGGCCTATGGAATGGAAAGCTACCAGTACTGACCGGTATGTTTATGTCTCACAGTGGGCCCTTAGTGGACCAAGTAGGAGCATATCCTGGAGCCCCAAAGCATCAATCACAAGGCTAAGTGACATTGATCTCTGGATGTCCATCAGGACCATAATAACCCACTGACCTCTTAGATCCCAGATACAACGATTTACAAGTCCAAGAACAGTGGCTTTTTGACAATCCTGGCCTGGCTAGATCAGCCAAGGGATCAGGTCCTAGCAGGGTAGGGTGATGAATGCCTGTTACTTACAGCACTTTGGAGGCTGAGGCAGGAGGATTGCTCTGAGTCTGACGACCTGGGTTGCAGAGTGAGACCTCATCTCACAATGACCAACTTCAAAGTCAGGTTTCTCCAGGGACTGATTGGTGGAATGGCAAGGCTCCCACCATAATGGCGTCCAGTGTTGATGGTTGCCACAGCTTGAGAGGGGGCCCCACGCCCCACCCATTGCATTCAGTGTTCGCTGTGCCCCCTCTCGAGCTGCCCGTGCCCAGCTATTTATTTATTTATCTGTTTGTTTGTTGTGTGCCAGTGATGGTGGGGGCAGGGCAGGCTCTTCCCGCCTCCTCCACCCTTGTTGTAACCAGTCCTTGAACTTTAATAAAATGTGAGTAGGAGTGTCTGTGCCCCAGTCTGTGGGGTGGGGAGTCCTGCCTGAGCCTGTTGCCCTCCAGTGCCAACACCCCCACCCTGCAAGAAAGGGTGCCTCCTACATCTGTGTTCCCAGCACAGATGTACTCAGACTCTTGAGCTTTTAGCAGCTGTGAGGCCTGGTGTCAGTTTGTACAAGCACAAGGGCCGAAGTTTGATCCCCAGAACCCACAGGAAAATGCCAGGTGTGGTGGCATGTGCTTGTAATCACAACAGGGGAGGCAGAGACAGGTGGGTCCTTGGGGCTCACTGGCCGACCGGTGTAGACTGCTTGGCCAGCTCCAGGCTAGTGAGAAAGCCTGTCTTGAAAAACAAGGTGGATGTTGCTGGAGGGGTGACCCTTGAAGGTGTCTGTCCCCCACATCCCTGAGCATCCAGGGGGGACATGCAGACACAGAGCCCAGTACTTGCGTTGCCCTTAGGCAGCAGCCGGTGTGTGATGCTGAGGACAGGGATGTGGCTCAGTGGTAGAGCAGATGTCTCCTGTGCCTCAGCACCATAAGGAAGGAAGAAATGTGATGTGGACTCAGAAGACAAGGGCGGGCAGCTGATCTCTGAACCAGAGATAGACATTTGCCCAGAAGGCTGCAGCCCCTCTGGAGAATATAGGCGCAGGATGGCACTGGGTGAGGTCCCACCCTCTGGCCAACTTGACACAAGATTTCAGAGGGGGGTGTGGACTCCAT
The DNA here is from genome assembly GCF_017639785.1 of Mesocricetus auratus. Classification (NCBI taxonomy): domain Eukaryota; kingdom Metazoa; phylum Chordata; class Mammalia; order Rodentia; family Cricetidae; genus Mesocricetus; species Mesocricetus auratus. Next base: position 85,893,089 of record NW_024429194.1, on the reverse strand, counting down.
CGGAAACCGGGCCTCCTTAACTTTGAGATAGTGTAGTGTTATGCACTCCTTAAAAAAAACCTGTCAGACTGCCATTTCTTTGAAGGATGACTCATTCCTAACTCCCTCTCCCCACTCTGCAACCTTCTAACCTATCACTGCAGTTTATCAGAGTAGACGCTGTGAACCCACATTTGCTTCTCCATCTCCCATGGAGGATGCATTTCACACAGCTCACATGACACCAGCATTCCTCGGGGCACTGGGAGGCATTTAGAGCTTTCTTTAACCTTCCATGCAAAGTGCAGGGCCTTGTCTCAAAAAAACGAAGAAAACCGCAGCTGGAGAGAGGGCCCACTGAAGAGCATGGATTGCTCTTAGACTCAGATTGGCAGCTCAAAGCCACCGGTACCTCCAGCTACATGGGATCTGACCCTTGTTCTGGCCTCCCACACATTTTTAAAAAAAGTGTCAGTCGTGGGTGGTGCACGCCTTTAAAATCCCAGCACTCGAAGCAGAGGCAGGAGGATGTATGAGCTCAAGGCCAGCCTGGTCTACAAAGCTACACAGAGAAACCCTGTCTTGAAAAATAAAAGACATCTTTGAAGCTAAATGAAGCCCCAACAGGTGAGTGATTTAAAGCACATGAAGGCACAGCATGTGAGGGAAATAACTCCTTTGTACTTTTGTTTGCATACTGTTTAAGGAAGAAACAAGGATAACTGTCTAGCTATCGGGAGTCGCTAGACTGGCTCACCCCTAGGACTACTTGGAAATTCAGAAGAAAAGCCTAATCTACGGTGTCACTTTCAAATGTAAGGGAAGGTTTGAGACTAGTCCAGTTAATATTCCATTGAGTTTGAAGGCAGTAAACACTAATTGCAGTAATTTTGCTTAAAAAAAAAAAGTTGCTAGGCGGTGGTACCACATACATTTAATCCCAGCAGAGGCAGGTGAATCTCTTTGAGTTCGAGGCAAGCCTTTCTACAGATGGGGTTCCAGGACAGCCAAAGCTGTTATACAGAAAAGCCCTGTCTCGAAAAACAAAAAGCCTTTGAGACTTATATATATATGTTCATGATGTGTATGCTGGTGCCCATGGAGGTGAGAAAAGGTTATCAGACTCCCTAGAACTGGAGTTACAGGAAGTTGTGAGCCACCATGTGGGTGCTGGGAGGAAGACCTTGGAGGATGTCTGTCCCTGCCTACGCTGAGGTTCAAGGAAACCATCCCTGAATGTGGGCACCATCATCCCCCAGGCTAAAGAAGAAAGGGAGCTGAGCCCAGCACTCAGCCCTCTCTGCCGACAGCAGACACAATGTGGCCGGTCGCCTCAGACTTCTGCCGCCATGTCTTCTTTCTCTCCATGAGCCAAAGCACACCCTTGCTGGCTCCCTTTGGTCCTCACTGCTCCCGTGAACTCTCAGCAAGCAGTTAGAGTCCGCACAGAAAGCCGCTGTTGGAGGTGGGGCTGCTGTCGTGAGGCGCCCGCCCCGCCCCTGTGGTTCCTACATCTTCTGACCTGGGTTGTGGGAGGGGTGCGGAAAGAGCCCAGAGCTGCTGACTAGGAGCGTCCAAGTGCTACGAGCAGACTTAATGGGCCATTCGGGTCCAGAAGACCGAGACGCAAAGAGAGAAGTGAACAGTCAATACCACAGACACAAGGTTTCAGAGGGGGATGTGGACTCCATCGGAAACCCGGCTAAAGGCCATTGTGTTCTCTGTTCTAGCCAAGAACCTAGCCATATGTCCAGAAAAGTTGTATGAGGTTGTATTCAAAAGCAAAGGACTAGTTTGTTTGTTTAGATTTTTTGTTTGTTTGTTTGTTTGTTTTTGAGACATGGTTTCTCTGTGTAGCTCTGGCTGTCCGGTAACTCACTCTGTAGACCAGGCTGGCCCCTGCCTTCCAACCGCTGGGATTAAAGGCGTGTGCCACCATTGCCTGGCTAGAATTCCCAAGATAGCACTGTGGCATGGTTGTGGCTCACTGTTCTTAGATCTAAAGTGAGAGCAGAGAGTTGGAGAGAAGCTGGAGAGAAAACAGCTATAATGGTTAAAGAAATTAGTGCCATGACAGAGAAATTGGGTGCTGTAACTGCAAACTCTGAAGGACACTCAAGGGGGGAAAATGCAGTCTTGAATCAGGTAGTGGTGGCTCACGATTTTAGTCCCAGGGCTCAGGAGGCAGAGGCAGGCAGATCTGAGTTTGAGGCCAGCCTGAGCTACAGCGGGAGTTCCAGGAAACCCAGAGATACACAGAGAAACCCTGTCTCCGAAAAATGCAGTCTGACTGAGACTGCTGGAGGGATCCCCTGCTCAAACATTACCCCTAGGGAAGGGTTTTCTAAGTCCACCCAGCGTGGCGCACAGACCCCACTACACCTGTGGTAAAGGGGCCTAGCCCATACATCAAGCTGTCAGCAGAACTTGGTAGCATATCTGCAAGGTGCTAGGTTTTCAAACATACAGTCTGCAAGTCACCAAGTCATGGAGGTTCCAGAAAACTGCCAGGCCAGGCGATGTGTAACAGTGTTGGAATTCCTGAAAGGAAGCCCTAAGAGGCCGTTATTATTTGAAGTTATGAACGTAAGGCTCCAGTTAGCCAGGGCTGTAGGACATCTGCTGAGAAAAGCTGTGGGCGTGGCCCAAAAGAGGCTCCATGTGGTGCAGGCCACAGGACTGGAATGGGTGGGGCTACGAAAGGATGCTAAGACAAAGAAGCTTCAGGGTTGGTATTTTCTCTGATGGGTTTCAGGCTTGTCTGCATCTGATCCTGTTAAGAGAAGATTTTTCTTTGAGAGGAGCCTTCCCGCCCACCTGGTTCCAGATCCGCATCAGTCCCAAATAAACACACAGGAGGCTATATTCATTATGAAGCTGTCGGCCTTGCTTGTTTCTTACTGGCTAGCTCTGACTTAAGTAATTACCCCATAATTGTTAATCTAAGTATGTCTCTTACCGGAGAGGTTTCCGGGCTTCCTACCCCAATGGCGTTACATCTTGACTCTCTGTGTTTCTCCTTCCCAGAGTTCTCCTGGACTCCTAGTCCCTCCTATCTTGGTTCCCTATAGGCTCAACAGTGCTTTATTGACAAATGCACAGGACTTCCCCCAACATGATCCCATTCTTCCTTTTAGGGACAGGAAAGTTTACCATTGCATCCTGGAAGCAACTTGTTTTCTAAGACTTCCTGGCTAAGATTGTCTTGAGTCTCGGGAGGGATTTTGGACTTTGGGCTTTCAAACAGTGTTAGAACTGTTTGGACTTTTAGAAGTGGACTAAATGTCTTTTGCGATAAGAGATAAATTTGAGACTTTGGGGCCAGAGATGGAGTGTTTGTGTTGAAGTGAACCATTTGAGTATCAGGTTGACAAGAAATGGGTTGTGCCTGAGCCCCGGGGGCTGGGCTTGTGATCTGCAGAGGACAGAACCCAAGTGAATAACTAAGTGGAGGGATGGCTGCCTGGAAGGGTGGGACAGTGGGCAGCCGCAGGAGGTGCTGTGGTGGGGGGTACCAGCACAAGGGTACGAGGAGTTTGAGGCACCCCCCAACACACACCCCTACCCTTCACGAAGCAGCTTTCAGAGCAGAGGTTCCCAGGCCCATGTGTTTCCCTCAGCTCCCTCCCCCTGTGAGGGCACAGCCAAGTGCCCTCCCCTCTAGTTTCCACACCATTAAACTGCAATATAAGATGTGGGGGAGCCGGTCAGGTATGGCAATTCTGGGGTCCCTCCCGGCTCTGTCTTCAAGGACTCAGTGTGGGAGCTAGCTTGCTGGGTGCCGTGGATGGTACCCGTGTGCTCCGTGGCTCGATGCCAGCGCTGGCTGAAGGAGGTACAGACTGCATCAGGGCTGGGGAGGAGCTGGAGGGCCAGGAAGGGCCTTGCTGGCTGGGACCCGTATGGACAGGCTAAACCCAGATCCAAGGGCTAGGTTGCAGGACAGAATTCCAGAAGAATGTGCTGGCTGCTTAGGGGCTTGGCCTGAGGGAGACTCTCCAGACCTGGGCTTGGGAAAGGAGAGGGAGAAAGCAAACGAACTCAATGCTGGCCACCCTCATCTCAGTCAGGAATGACTGACATCACTGCTGTCCTCCAGGATCTGGACACTAGTCAGAATAGCCAAGGCCCTGGGCTGCAGCCCCCAAATCCATGCTCTTCTCTGCTCCCCTTGCCTCTGCTTGGCATCTGGCCACAGCTGCTGTTCCCTGGGCAGACGTTCACCAGGTGGGTGTGGACACTACAGAGAGTGATATACTCAGATGAGCTAGGCTATGAAAGCCAGGCGCCAGGCATTGGGCCTGACAGATAAGTGGTTGCCACCACCAAGAGGCCCTGAGAACTTCAAGGAGGGCACAGAGGGGATTTTATCTCCGTCGCCTTGCCTTTAAAGTCTCAGTGTCGTTACAAGGGACACTAGCGTCTGGCAAATTCACACTACAGCCTAGGTGGGCAAGACTCCGTCAGACGCTAAGGAAGGTAGCCTTGGGAAGAAGAAACAAGGAACTAAAAAACCTAAGCTCAGCTAGGCATAGTGACTCACAGCTCTTTTCCCAGGCAGGACTGCTTCAGATTCCAGACCAGCCTGGGCTACACAGTGAATTCCACTTCCAGGTCAGCCTGGGCTACAGAGTGAGATCGTGTCAAAACCCCCATGAGCTCAAAAAAAATCACCTATGACCTGAGTCCTGCCCTACACTACCCTCAGGCAGGAAAGAGCAGGACTTCACACACAGTGCTGCAAACAGAGCCTGAACAAACAGGGCTAGAAAGCAGAAACTGAGTCTCCAGTCCCCCCAGTCAGAAGAGACCCTCATACCCTGTTCCTCCATGGCCGGCCTGGGCAGACAGCACCCGCAGAGAAGGGCCCTCCCCACTCAGACGTCTCCTTTCAGGTCATGACCTGGCAGGGACAGCTCCTGGAGCCCTGAGCTCCGGGAACCTGGGTTAGCCTGACAACTGCCCGCCAAATCTCTACCTGGAACTCTGCCTGATGTGTCCCATTCCTGATGTGACAGTGATGTGTCCCATTCCTGATGCGGCAGATACCTAGAGAAGAGTGGAGGAGCAGGACGGGCCCTGACAGTCCCTCTCTGTGGCTGAGGTCTGAGGGGGCCCCACAGGAAAGAGGGAAGCTTCTGTGGTTAGTTTCCTTGGTAGCTGCCTGAGGGCGGGGCTGGGGACTGATGAGGCAGCCCAGTCTGGTTGAAATCTGACAGTATCTCCCCTGTGCAGTACAGGCTTCCCTCTCCTCCTGTCCGGGGTGGGCTTTCCTATCTGTTAGAAGGAGCTGGAGATGAGCCAGGGAGAGCAAGGCGGATGGCTGGTCTGGCCCCAGACGTGACTCGTGGTTCCACATCTGCATCTCTCTTCAGAGATGGCAGTTTCAGAAGGGTAATGACAACATGGGCTCCCTGTACTCCCATGCTCTCCCTACCCGACTCCCCAGTGCGAACTGAGAACCCCTCTAACTAACCAGAGACTGTAGGGTAATAGAGGGAGCTCTGGCAGCCAACAGGCGGGGCTTGGCCTCGACGTCATTAAAGAGATACATGGTTGGTAGAATGTTTGCTCAGCACACACAAAGGCCTGGGTTCAATCCCCAACAAGACATAGACCAAGCGTGAAGTCGCCTGCTTGTAATCCCAGCACTTAGGAGGCAGGAGGGGGAGCATCAGAGGCTTAGGACCCTCTTTGGCATAGAAAGTTCCAGGCCGGGTTGTGCTGCATTGAGACTCCCTCAAAAGAGGCTAAGAGGACTGGAGAGATGGCTCAGAGGTTAAGAGCACTGACTGCTCTTCCAGAGGTCCTGAGTTCAATTCCCAGCAACCACATGGTGACTCACAACCATCTATAATGAGATCTGGTGCCCTCTTCTGACTGGCATGCAGGCAGAACACTGTATACATAATAATAAATAAAATCTTTTTTTTTAAAAAAGAGGGTAATGGTAAAAACCACAGATTTATTTATTCAATGTGACCACACTGGGAAGGGGAACAGATAAAGGGACCCTGTAACACCAAGTCTGGTTTTAGGGTGCTGATGTGTGTGTTGTTTTTTTAGGGGGGACAGTTGTTGCTATACTAGCCATTAATTATTTATGTACTTATTTAATGTTTTTGTTGGGGGTTTTTTGTTGTTGTTGTTTTTGGTTTTTTGAGATGACAGGGCTTCTCTGTATAACAGCCCTAGCTGTCCTGGAACTCACTCTGTAGACCAGGCTGGCTTTGAACTCACAGAGAACCCCCTGCCTCTGCCTCCTGAGTGCCAATTTAAAGGTGTGTGCCACCACTGCTCAGCTAGCTGTTAGTGTTTTTTCTTTTGCGCCAGGGTCTCATGTAGCTGATGTAGCCTTGAATTCCTAACCCTCCTGCCTCAGCCTTCCAAGTGCTGGTATCACAGGCGTGAACCACAGTGCACTTTCAGCTTAAATACTGGAAGAATTGGGGCAGATAGCAAGACATATGCATACTTGAGCACACTGGCCCTGCAAAAGGGTTCAAAGAAGTCCCATTGCATGAGGGAACAGGCTCAGGAGAGGGCCAGTCCTGCCCTGTGTGTGCAGACTCATCTCAGGAACAAGTGTCCTCCCGTGGGGGAGGGGCTGTCCTGTAAAGCTTTGTGTTTTCTAGACTCCAAGGAGACTGCAGATTTGGGTCAGTGACTTGTCTCTGTGCCTGTGGCTTAGAAGGAGGAGGTGGTCAGGAAGCTTGAGTCAAGCAGGAGTCTGAGCCAAAGTATGGAGACAGATCCAAGAAAACGCAGAGAGGGCAGACTCACCCTGTCACTAGTCTTCTGGAACCAAAGGAGGGGTCCCGGCTCTGGGCGGGAGCAGCTTCAGAAATGTTTTACCACTTAACCCTCCACTCTGCTGAGCGAGCCTCCCTAAGTCACATCTCACCCCACAACTATCTGTAGCTCCCTAGGACCCCAGGGGAAACAACAATGAAACCCTTTGTCTGGCCCACAAGGCCATGCATGATCCTTGGCTCCTCTCTCCTACACACTCATCAGATGTCCCCCAGAAAGCCTTTGCCGGGCAGTCCTTCAAGACCCTGTTTTACACCCCACAGTCTCCACCCCGCCACAGCGGCGTCTGCGTCTTTGCCTTCACCAGAGCCAGCACAGCGATATTTAATTAGACTTTGAGTCCTCCGAGGCCGGCCCAGGGCTAGACACATAGTAGGTGCTCAGGAAAACACCTGCTAAGTGGATGGCCACGTCTGGTCCCCAAAAGTGAGAATGAGGCCAAGGGTTCGGGGCTGGCACACCCTAGGCTACCCCTCAGGCCCGGGATGTCAGAGCCAGGGCACCCAGAAGTCCCTGCAGGCTCCGCAGTGGGGTGAAGTCCAAGGCTTGAGCCGAGGACACCAGCGTCAGGCCTGGCGCCCAGCCCAGTCTTTCTTTAGCCCTAGTGAGCCGCACCGAGCTGCAGCCACAGAGCGCTGCTTCCGGGGAAAGCCCGGGTGGGGCCTGGGCTTCGCGGTCCTTCTCAGCCCTGCACAGAGGTCCTCAGCCGGAGCCACACCCCAGCCTGCCGGGCTGCAGCCTCTTCTAGCCCTGCTCTAATGTCTGCAGGCTCGACACACGCAGACCCCCACCAGCTGCGCGCTGGCCCCGGGCCCCTTCCCGCCAACTCTTGAGCCTAACTCATCCTCAAACTATTTTCCACTGGCTCCCCCAATCTCTGCCACCGCACAGATCTTTTTTTAGTGGGAAGAATAAGGGGCGTCGCTAGGACCCTGAGGGAGGGATTTAGGAGGGGCACTCTCCTCCCTGATTGGTCACCTCTGCTCTAAAACTGAATTATAATCCACAGACTCCGCCTCTAGTGCCCCCCCCACCCCTGTCCTGACATCAATTGGCCTAGCCTACCGGAGGGGCGGGACTCACCAGGTCTGGTCCTGTTAAAAAGGGTCAGAGAGGGCTTGGGGTCCGGTCACTCGGGTGGAGTCTTCGGACAGCTGGTGCAGCCCATCGCAGGAATCTTCCCTTCGCTTCCATCATGGCCTGTGTGAGTGCGAGACCCTCTACTGCAAGGTCTAGGGGATTGAGCAGCAGCAGATGGGCATAGGAAAGTGGCCAGCTTGGGACCTGGTCCCAGCTGTGCCGCCTTGGACAGGTGTTTTCTCTGATCCTCAGTAGCCACATCTGTAAAATGGGGGTGGGTGTCATAGTCCCCCCCAAAAGCCTTGAGCCTCTCTATGTAAAGAGTATCCTGGATTTCTCTGAGCGCCGACAATATACTTCCATCTTGCAAGGGCCAATATTCTGCCACTTTGCAGTTTTCTGAGGAGAGTGGGAAGGGTGTGGCCACCTGGGGAGGGGAAGGGGACGCAGGGGGACATTTTGGTCAAGGCCACTCACTGCTTCCCTCTCCTCCATTCTAGAGGCTTCTGACCCCTCCCCCCCTGCAGCTGTCCCCAGTCACAGAGCCAGGGCCCAGTAGATCACCCTCTGCTCCAGAAAAATATGAAAACCTCCTGGGCCGGGGATAAGCCGCCGTCCAGGCCAGGCTGGGGCTGGTCGTGGCTGCTGGCCAGCTGGGGGCCGAGAGAACTGCGTACTTTTGCACAAAGAGACACACGGGCTAGCTATTTGTCGGGTTCAAATGTCAAACCCCTCCCACAAATGGGCTCCTGCCCACGCACCCAGGCAGGTGCCCAGCAATGCCCAGCTAAGTGCTGGGCTCCCCTTGCTGAACCCAGGGCGCTGCACTTTCCCGGGAGCCTCCACTCCAGCCTTGAGGGGGCCTGGAGAGGTCCAGGCTGCCTTCTCCCTCCCGGAGGAGCTGACTGAGGACCCCATCTTCCCCTCCACTCTAAGTAAAAGAAAAAAAGAAAAACCTCCAAGCTGACTGGGTGAATCTTCTAGGCTCAGTCCTGTGGGACAGCCATAAGTTTCAAATTAGCATACCGTGATGGGAAAGGGGCCTGTCCCTGACTACGGGGACAATCAAGACTAGAACTCACCCACCTTACCCCTGGGCTTCCCTAGCGCTCGCTCGCTGCTCAGGGTACCCAGGGCGGCACTGACCCCATGCCCACACCCCAGGCCTCTGCTAAGGTAGCTCAGGCCACGATCAAACTCGGCCCTAAATGCAGCTAGGTGGTCTTTTCTACACAGGGTCTGGTCGCAAGCAACCTGAATCTCAAACCTGGGGAGTGTCTCAAAGTTCGGGGTGAGGTGGCCCCCGACGCCAAGAGGTGAGAATGCAGCCAGGGATGGCGGTGGCAGGGGCGGCGTTGGCAGGCCTTGGGTCCCGAGGCTGGGGATGGGCGTGGCCGGCCGGAGCTGCTCCTCCCCAGCCGGCAGAGGGTTAATGGCCGGCCGCAGATGCTGCGTGAGTCACTTCCTCGCTGGGTCTGGTCCACCTCACCGTGGTCTCCCTTTCCCTCCCGCCCCCTCTCTCCGGGATGGAGTTTCTTAAACTAAACCAGCTGCTGCCTCAGCAGCTACCTCGGTTTACCCCCTCCCCTTCCGCCTGGGGTGTGTAGTGTGGGGCGTGGCAATGAGGGAGGGGTCACCCACGTGCCTGCTGCCTGGGGGGGGGGACGGGGGAGCACGGGGTGGGGGCGGGAGGCGGGGACGGGCTCAGTCTTTTCTTTCAATGTTTCCCTCTTATTCCTACATCCCACAGCCTAGTTTCTCAGCAACCATGTGACCTGAGACCAGTCACCCAAGCTCGGGAAGCCTCCGCTTTTTATTTTATTTTATTTTTTTCGTCTGGGGAGACAGGGTCTCACTATGTAGCTAGCCCTGGTTAGCATGGAACATACTATGTCTACTAGGCTAGCCTCCACGGAAACCCACATGCCTTTGCCTCCCCAGTGCTGGGATTGAAAGTGTGTGCACCGCCACACCCGGAAGGGCCCGGGTTTCCTAATAAAGCCAGAGGGAAAGTTGTGGTGTGGAGAATGCCTGAGGCCAGATTTATCAAGGCAGCTGACTGGCAGTGAGTGCCCGAGCCTGTTCCTCTTTCTTCCTACCAGACCACGGTGGCAAATGCTGCTACCAGGCCCCATGCAACAGATCAATCCCTGTATTATTATTTGCACTTTTACTCCACAATGATGGGGCATCCGCAGAGTGTTCCGCTCCGTGTCAGGCACCAGGGACTCAGATACACAAGACAGACAGGACGACATCTGGAGAGTCTCCCCGCTTGACCAAAGGGGCTGACACCAGTTAATGTCTGGAGGAGAGATCCTTTCAGGGCAGCCCCCCATTGTGCAGACAGGAAAGAAACTTGTGGCTCAGAGAGGAATAGCAGGGTCGAGGGCAGAATTCGAACCCAGGTTCCTGGCCTTCCTGTTGACTGAGTTTCGGCAAGGTGCATTACAGGCCAGCTGCTGATGCTGCCTTTCCTCGGTGAGCTTTGGGTCTGGAGCACGGCCTCAAGCCTACCTGTCACTCTGCAGCTTTGTGCTGAACCTGGGGAAGGACAGCAACAACCTGTGCCTACACTTCAACCCCCGCTTCAACGCCCATGGGGACGCCAACACTATCGTGTGCAACAGCAAGGACAACGGGGCCTGGGGGACTGAGCACCGGGAGCCTGCCTTCCCCTTCCAGCCTGGAAGCATTGTGGAGGTGTGCAGGATGGGGCTGGGCAGGGCCCGGGGCGGGCTGGACAACCATGGCTCTCGTGTTCAGAGACAGGCTGGCCCTTCCTGGCCGTGTGGCTACCAGTGACGGTCACCCGCTCTGAACCTACATAGGGACTCACCTCTATGGGCATGGGCGCTGTCATCTGGGCTCCGAGCTGCTCTAGGCTGTCTAGGCTGTCACTCACTGGCCTTCTCCACACCCCCAGGTCTGCATCACTTTTGACCAGGCTGACCTGACCATCAAGCTGCCAGACGGGCATGAGTTCAAGTTCCCTAACCGCCTCAACATGGAGGCCATCAGCTACATGGCGGCAGATGGAGACTTCAAGATCAAGTGTGTGGCCTTTGAGTGAAGTCAGCCAGCCCACGGGCCTCAATAAAGGCAGCTGCCTCTGCTCTGCGCAACCCAGATCTTCATGAGAGAGAGAGAGAGAGAGAGAGAGAGAGAGAGAGAGAGAGAGAGAAAGAGAGAGAGAGAGAAGAGAGAGTGTCTGTCTGTGTGTGTCTGTGTGTGTCTGTGTGTGTGTCTGTGTGAGGGGCCTGCCCGGGCCTGATCGTCTTCACTCCCAGTGTGTCCCTCCTGGTCCAAGTGGCCTCTCCTCTTCCCCCAGATTCTCCAGGCCAAGCAGAGCCCATCACATGGAGGGTTTGGTGACCTGACCGGAGAGTGTGATCCGTCCCATGGTGACAGGAGCAGACAATGGGAGGAGGAGGAGGAGGAGGAGGGATGAGCAACAGGGCCTCGTTTGCCTTCAGGAGGGCCAGAAAGCCACTGGGCATGGTGGCACATACTCGAAACCTATGAGGCCAGGGCAGACAGATTGCCAAGTGTTCAAGACCAGTCTGGACTAGTTAGAGTTCAGGCCAGCCTGGCTACATGGTGGAGTCAGCTGGGACTAGTGTGCAGCCCTGTATTACTACCTACTTGGGAAACTGAGGCAAGAAGAACACTTTCACTTAGGCCGGGTGGTGGTGGCACACACCTTTAATCCCAGCACTCGGGAGGCAGAGGCAGGCAGATCTCTGTGAGTTCAAGACCAGCTTGGTCTACAAGAGCTAGTTCCAAGACAGGCTCCAAAGCCACAGAGAAACCCTCTCTCAAAAAACAAAAAAAACAAAAAAAACAAAAAAAAAAAAAAAAGAAAGAAAGAAAGATCACTTAGAACTAGCTTGGGCAACGTAGCGACACCTCATACAGGATGGGGATAGTAAGGTTAGGGACTACAAGCTGCTGCTACAAGCCTTGTGCTTATTAGCTGATCTCTCTGAGTCATGGTTTTTCACTTGTGCATGGGAGATTCACATGAGGGTTGTTGTGAGGTTGAATGAGATTTTACGGAGGAGCCCAAGTCCTGCTCTGGATACATAATGATCAATGCCCTGTAGTTTGGGGTTTCTTATGCTACCTTTTGGGAGGGGGGGATTCAAGACAGGGCTTCTCTGTGTAACATCCCTGGCAGTCCTAGACCTCTCTTTGCATTGTAGACCAGGTTGTCCTCAGACTCACGGAGATCCGCCTGCCTCTGCTTCCCAAGTGCTGGGATTAAAGTGTGTGCCACCCCTGACCAGCTCTTACTATCCTTTTATGCCTACCAATGCAAAGGGGAGAAAATGGGCCCAAAGGGACAAGATGGCTCCTCAGTAGCCACCACATGGGGAAGCAGTCTTCCTGGCTTTATAATCCTCAGCCACACGGCCACTCCCTGGAACCCAGAGACAGCCAGAGGACTAGACTAGAAGCTGCTAACACTGTGACCTGAGCTGGTGTCGCGGCCCTTTAACGCGGTTGGGGACTGAGTGGTCCCCTCAGAGACATGGGGCAAGGACTGGGGTTGGGAGGCTGACTGGGAGAGCCCACAAGCAGGCCTTCCAGAGGGCAGGCAGCTCACGGGGCTGCAGAGATACCATGCCTGCTACTCACTGTGTGTTTACTCTGTCTGTCTGCCAACATTAGCCCGGGTTCTTTCTGTTCCCTTGGGATACTGTTCTTCACTGAGCCCTGTCCAACCCAGCACAAGTAACTGCTGCAGATCCATGGGCCACCCCTATCACACACACACACACACACACACACACACACACACACACACACACACTTTCCAAGAAACAGCTGAAGGAGCTGAGCCAAGCTTCTGGAAGGTTCAAACACGAACCTTATTAGGCTCCCCGAAACGCTGAGCTCCGGGGTATACTATCCTGAGGCTGGGGGCAGGCACGGGTGAGAGCAGCAGATCTCATTCACTAGGACGTCTGGCACCGTCCTGGCAGGGTCTCTTGCGTCCCCCAGCCTCAGTTTCCCCATCCATAGCAGGTTGGAAGAGTCCTCGTGTCGGTGGGTCCCCTGGGATTCGGGAAGGGAGCACCCATAGGGGAAGTTCAAAGAGAATGGAATGCGCATGCCTAGGCCTCCCATGAGCCACGCCCAGTCTGAGGCTCCCAAGTGGCCCCTAGGGAGAAAGGTTTGGAAGCGTGGCTGTGGAGGAGGCGCCCTCTGCTGGGCTATAAATAAAATATTCCTAGACTGTCTACCTGTCTTCACAAACAGCCACTGCTTGTCTTCTTTCTTCCCGTGTGGCGCCCCCTGCTGCCTCGGGCACTCATTAGATGCCCAGTAAATGCAGAAATAATTGCAAGCCGAAATCTAGCGGATACCAGTGGAGTGTGGGACGGTAGCCCTGACACAGAGTGGCACATTTCATTCCCCCTGGGGAGTTGTCATGGCCTCCCCTAGGCACTGCAGGGCCCACAGCTGGAGTGACGGAGGGGCAACCTTGCAGAGCTCTCTCCTGAGGTCCCCAGCCAGAAGCCATCTCGTTGCTGTCTCTGAAACACACAAGCAGCCTGGGGGCGGTGCACACTGTCTGTCTACAGGGCGTTGGTTCTTGTACTGAGTGGCTTTGATCCGGTCACTTTACCCCTCCCCTTTAATATTTACTTATTATGTATACAGTGTTCCGTCTGCCTGTACTCCTGCAGGCCAGAAGAGGGCACCAGATCTCATCACAGATGGCTGTGAGTCACCATGTGGTTGCTGGGAATTGAACTCAGATCCTCCAGAAGAGCAGTCAATGCTCTAAATTTCTGAGCTATCTCTCCAACCCTCACTCACCTCTTTTTTTTTTTTTTTTTTTTTTTTTGGTTTTTTGAGACAGGGTTTCTTTGGCTGTCCTGGAGCTCACTTTGTAGACCAGGCTGGCCTCAAACTTACAGAGATCTGCCTGCCTCTGTTTCCCAAGTGCTGGGATTAAAGGTGTGTGCCACCACAGCCTCTGCCTTCTCACTTTTAAGCCTTATCATCTGTTCAGCGGGTATCAAAACTGCACTGACCTGATAGGAAGGCTGTAAGGATTTCCACAGGGGTATGGCTGGCGAGAAGGTTCAGTGGTTAAGAGCACTGACCACTCTTCTAGAGGACCTGGGGTCAATTCCCCAGCACCTACATGACTGCTCACAACCATCTATAACTCCAGTTGCAGGGGATCCAACACTCTCTTCTGACCTCCTCAGGTAAAATCCATATAAGTAAATGGCACATAACAACAATAAATTACAAATAACAACAATAAATTACAAATAACAATAAAATTGCATAGACTGCCAGCTATCTGTGGCATATCCTTTTTTTTTTTTTTTTTGGTTTTTTGAGACAGGGTTTTTCTCCTAGAATTAGCTCTTGTAGACCAGGTTGGTCTCGAACTCACAGAGATCCACTACCTCTGCCTCCCAAGTGCTGGGATTAAAGGCGTGCACCACCACTGCCCGGCTCACCGTCCTTTCTCAAGTGACAGCTTGCCTCTCTATGTGCTTGGCACACACTAGGCATTCAATACTGGCTCTCTGGGCTTCTATCTGAAAGACAACTGGATCCTAAGAGTCTGGTTTTTGGCTGGGCGGTGGCCCACGCCTTTAATCCCAGTACTTGGGAGGCAGAGGCAGGTGGATCTCTGTGAGTTCAAGACCAGCCTGGTCTACAAGAGCTAGTTCCAGGACAGCCTCCAAAGCTACAGAGAAACCCTGTCTTTAAAAACCAAAAAAACAAAAAAGTCTGGTTTTTGTTCATTACCCTGTGTATCATCACCTGCTCTGGGCCCCTTCCTTCCCTCCACATTGCTGCAGACAGTCCTGGCCCCTGCAGCCTCCTGAGCTTCTTGCTGCAGAGGCTTCGTGCCCGCACTGTCATGACGACGGACTTGGCCACGGGGCCAGTCTTTACAGGCAAGAGTGTCAGCCATGTCTTCAGCACCCAGCACAAAGCCTCGAGAATGGGGGAAGCCAACTGTACAATGAAGCCTCTGAAATCCCTGTTCAGTGTTATGTTACCCAGAGTTTCACATCGAACCCCTGTGATGGTTAGTAGAAGGTGTGTTGCTAAACTCCCTTTTCATACTTTGGGAGACTGAGGCACATAGCCGATGTGGCTTGTGCACCAAACCTGAGTATGTCAGAACACTGTTACACACTCCGGACACAACACAGTTGTCCCACTGCCTCATGGCTCTCAAAGTTTGCTGCAGGCAGGAGCAGTATTCAGGGACCTCTGAGAATGTGCTAGAAATGGATATTCTGTCCTCATGTGCTGAACCGCAAACCCTGGATCTGGATTCCAGCAAGCCTTCTAGGGCATCTAGTGCATGCCACAGTTCTGGAACCCCCTCTTCGCAGCAGCCCTACAAAGTCACCACAGGTATCCGTACTTTACCAACAGGTAAGTCAGGTGCAGAGAAAAAGGCAATGTCAGGCAAGGCCGCTGGGAACAGTTAACAGCTCCTACTTCTCTTGCAGGGGACCTGAGTTTGATTCCTAGCACCCGCATGATGACTCACAACCATTTGTAACTCTAGTTACAACTTCTAGGCTTGTAGGCACCTAGTATATATACAAGTATATATACAAACTTATTGTTTGTTTTTTTGTTTTTGGAGACAGGGTTTCTCTGTATTGTTTTGGAGGCTGTCGGACCAGTCCGGCTTTGAACTCACAGAGATCCCCCTGCCTCTGCCTCCCGAGTGCTGGGATTAAAGGCGTGTGCCACCACCGCCCGGCTTACTTGTTTGTTTTTATATAGTGTCTCTCTATTACATAGTTCTGCTCTGGCTGTCCTGGAACTTACTGCCTCCCGAGTGCTGGGATTAAAGGTGTGCGCCACCACCGCCTGGTTGTTTTAATTTTAAAAAAGTAAAAAGGCCATTGCTCCAAGGCCACACAGCTGGTAGATAATTACCAAGGTTAGAATCCAGGTAATTTCCTCGCTCATGTAAATCACCAAAGAGTTCACATCAGAATTGAATTAGAATCAGTGTGTTTGTTTGTTTGTTTGTTCTTGATTTTTCGACACAGGGTTTTTCTGTGTAGCCCTGGCTGTTTTGCGCTGTTAGACCAGGCTGGCCTCTAACTCAAGAGATCTGCCTGCTGGAATTAAAGGCTTGTCTAGGATCATTAGTTTTTAGCCATTCATTAATAACTTCATACTGAGCACCTGCTAGGGCCAGGTTGGGCGATGGAATCGCGGGGCCTATTTCTCACTATAGCCATTCTGCGAAGACCTGAACTGTGAGAGACAGGGTGGGAGGCTCCTTTAAAAGGCGGAGACAAGTCGGCGGAACTGTGGAACAAGGCCCCTGAATGCGCTCTCCGGGACATCTGAAACTGCTACACACGGAAGTATTTTAGGCTAGCAGCGGCCACGCTGCCGGAAGCTTCCCTGTTATGGGCCGCAACAAGAAGAAGAAGCGAGATGGAGATGACCGGCGGCCTCGGCTCGTCCTCAGCTTCGATGAAGAGAAGCGGCGGTGAGTGGCAGGGTCGAACCGGATTCCGGTCGGGCTGCCGGGAGAGGCCTCGCCAGGTCAGGGCGCGCGCATGTCCACACAGGAGACCCTTCCGGCTCCGCCCCTGGACGTGCCCGACTTGGTGGGACGGTGTCGCCCGCTCTCCTCCCGCGGGTCCCGGCCTGTGCAGAGCTGTGCCTTGGATCACCCGAGTCCAGCCTGGCCGGTGGTCCTGGCACACAGCCTGCTTCCGGTCGTCGTCGGCGAACGGCGAGTGAATGGGATAAGAGAGGCTTATGTTCATTCATTCATTCATTCACTCACGCATACTGTGTTAAACCAAGCTTGGGACCCGGAGGCTGAGCCTTTGCGCGTCAGTATCACTGTAGATAAAATGGCACGTTGTGGTGCGTCTGCGAAAACCCTGGTGCAGCGCACCAAACGGAGCTGCAGTTGCCTGTCCTGGCGGTGTAGACCAGTTATCCTAAACCACCGGGATGCTGATGCAGGAGAATTGCTAAGTAAAGGACCGCAGAGAGAGTTCAAGACCAGTCTGGGCATTTGGGCGCTGTCCCTGTCCCCAAAGCAATATAAGCTAATTAGGTTTAATCCTCCAGTACAACAACAACATCGGGACCAGAGCAGAGATCAGATAGGAGGGGGAAGAGTTGGGAGGGTGGGGGCACCCCTAGGTCCCAACCCACCAGTGGGGTCTGGGTGAAGGCCGTCTTGGAAAGCCCAATTAGAGGCGACTCCTGCCAGTGTTGAAGCAGCCCCTCCCGCTCAGTGTCCCCACTGCCCCGCATCGTGTGTCCCCGCCAAGGGGCAAGAGACACAGGTGAGGTAGGCGCCCTGGAGAAAGAAGCCTGCGGGAAGGCAGCGCCCTCCGTCATATTGTGCTTAATGATGGAGCACGCAGTGAGGCGCAGCTCACAGCACAGGTGTGTGGTAGGTTACCCCGCCTGGGATCTGTAAGTGCACCGTGACGGGCCAGCCTGGACTAGCAACTCGTTTTTCATAAGCTGCCCTTGCCATTGAATGACCCAACTGTGTTCTCCGTGATCTTGGATAGGTACCCTAGTCTCTCAGTGTCCTTCTCTGTGAAATAAGGGCAGGCTGTTGAGAGGGCAGAGTGGGTTAGCGCGTAGGGCGGAGCTTGGCCCTTACAGCACTGGAAGTTTCTCCAGGGCCCTCCTGACTGACTCCCCCCCCCCCCCTTTCCTTCCTGCAGGGAGTACCTGACAGGCTTCCACAAACGGAAGGTGGAGCGGAAGAAGGCGGCCATCGAGGAGATTAAGCAGCGGCTGAAGCAGGAGCAGAGGAAGCTCCGGGAGGAGGTGCGGTGCAGAGGAGGGCGGGGGCGTAGGAAGGGGGCGGGAGGGGGGCGGGAGGGAATACGTCTGATGGAGGCCGCCAGAGGCTGAGCAGAAGGTATGTGTGCACGAGGGGAACTGTTTACACACTGGGGGTGCGAAGGATGAGTCTCCTCCTGAGCTTGCTCTATAGTGGTCTCACATCGTGGAAGTGAACAGGGTTGTTGCCTGGGATGGACTGGAAAGCCCAGTGTTCAACCGTGATATATAAAACTTGACAAGAGCACCCCAAGAGAGAAAGGGTTTATTCTGGCTCACTGTTGGAGGGCACGGTCCATCGTGGCCGGGGCTTGAATCCGGCTGGTCCCATCCCAGCCATAGCCAGGAAGCAGAGTAGAGAAGGCATGCTGCTCTTCAGCTCAGTTTCTCCGTCCAGGATCCCAGCCTGGGGGGGGGGGGGGCTTACCACCCATATTGGGCTGGTCTTCTCGCCTCTAGATAATACCCCATAGATATGTCAGAGGCCCATCTCCCTTCTGTCGGGTTAACAATTAACACTGTCACATCATCCTGCTTGACTTCAGCGCCACCAGGAATACCTGAAGATGCTGGCGGAAAGAGAGGAGGCCCTGGGTAAGTCCCCAGCTGGCTCTTATGTGGAGAGCATCTAGTGAGCCTGGGCCGTGTGCCCCGGTGGGTAAGGGAGAATGCAGAGAAGCTGGACAGAGGGTGATTGCCTTAGCCATAGGGATCTTGGTGGTGATGGAGGGGCCGAGGGTGGGTCAGAGACCAGGGACCCCACCACATGGTAAACTGAGGCTGAGCAGAGAGCCTGGGGATGGAACAGCTCTTGCTGTCACTCAGTTTCTTCAAAGCAGGGACAGAGTGATGCCAGGATGGCTTCCAGCACTCATGTGGGTGGGGCGTTGGGCCCCGAGTGGATGCGGAAAGACAGGGTGGGCGGGTTTGATGCCAGTAAAGAATGGCAGGCTCTAGAAAAGCACGCTGCGCCCAGTCCCCGGCCCTCGGGCCGCTGGGAGGTTGGAGCCCGGTGGCTGAGCCAGGGCTGAAGGCCGATCTGTGTCCGCCTTGCAGAGGAGGCGGATGAGCTGGAGCGGCTGGTGACAGCAAAGACAGAGTCGGTGCAGTATGACCACCCCAATCACACAGTCACCGTGACCACCATCAGTGACCTGGACCTCTCAGGGGCCCGGCTGCTGGGTCTTCCCCTGCCAGAGGTAGGTCCCAGGGCAGCCCTGGGGAAGAGGGGCTAGGGTAGATTGGTTCGTGGGGGCCGCTCAGTGCCTGAGGTCAAGGGTCTCCTGCTGAAGTGTGCTCCTGGAGGCTTTCTTGTGTGACTCGGTTCATCAGTTAGCTGAGTGCTGCCATGGTAGACCTGGGGTAATAACCATGAGGATGCAGGGGTGAGGCCCGTGGTACTGAGCCCAGCTATAGTAACTGCTCAGCAGACCACTTAGAGTGACCGCAACCATTGCATGGCAAGCAGCACATGTACCCTTGGCATGTGTGCACAAGGGCCCTGAGTTTGTAATATGGGTTGTGTGTCCTCAATAACTTGTTCAAAACAGCATCCCAGTAAGTGGACAAAACCCTTGCTCCACTTTAAAGCTATGCCTGTGGCTTATGTAGTAATTTCTATATCAGAGTCCCTTCAGCCCTGCAAATGTTCAAGTCTTTTGAATAAAATGCTGTGGTATTTACATAGAACCTACGTAGATCCTCCCTTGTCCTTTAATTCATCTCCTAGTTACTTAGAAGACTGAATGCCAGGCCAGCAAGATAGCTTAGGGTAAAGGTGCTTCCACAGCCTGAGTTCAGTCCCTGGAGCTCTGGAACTCCACGAGGTGGAAGGAGAGAACTGACTCCTACAGGTTCTCTCTCTCTCTCTCTCTCTCTCTCTCTCACACACACACACACACCCCACCCCAACACATGCACACTAAATAATACAAAAACAATCTGAGTACTCTGTAAGTCCTGCCTGAGTTGTTACAGTGCAGTGGTCAAATAATAGCATGAGTCTGGGAACTTGAGAGATGACTCAGCGGTTAAGAACATTTTCTGCTCTTGCAAAAGACCCAGGTTCAATTCCCAGCACCCACACAGTGACTCACAACAGGGGCAGGCCAGCATAATGCCTGAGTCCTTACAACTCCAGTTCCAGGAGATCTGACCCCTCTTCTGACCTCTGCAAGCAATGTATTCATCAATTTAAAAGTCTTTAAAAAAAAAGATAAATCGCCGGGCGGTGGTGGCGCACACCTTTAATCCCAGCAATCGGGAGGCAGAGGCAGGCAGATCTCTGTGAGTTCGAGGCCAGCCTGGTCTACAAAGTGAGTTCCAGGACAGCCTCCAAAGCTATAGAGAAACCCTGTCTCAAAAAAACCAAAAAAAAAAAAAAAAAAGATAAATCTATGCTCAGCCCAGACACTGTGTCTCCTTCCAGATGTTTTACTTCTTTTCATTCTGTAGCTGGTCGACTCCAACTGCCCAGAGAGTACAGCATAAAGAGCATTTCCAGGCTGAGGATGCAGCCTGTCCAGAATGTGAGGCCCTAGGTCCAGTCTCCAACATCACAAAACAACAGAACCAAACCCCACACATTGCCAAGGACAGGCATGGAAGCACACAAGGCTAGGTGAAGGCAGGAGGTTCAAGACCAGCCTGGGCCCCTCTCTCTCTCAGAAGGAGAAAATTCCTGCCCCGAGTTGCAGTGTCTACATCCTGGAAAGCCGTGGCCTGGCTGGCTTCTACCTGCTTTATGCTTGTCCTCTCTAAGGCCTGACACAGTGTGTCTTGTCATTTTGCTGATGTTACTATGTTTGGAAACGGGCTGTCCTTTGTCATTCTGGTTCTCAAACAGTGTCCTAGTTTCCTGTCTGCTAGTGTGACAAACACTATAGCCAAAACAACCTAGGGGAGGAAAGGGTTTATTCATCTTATACTTCCGGGTCAGAGTTCATCATAGAAGGAAGTCAGGGGAGAAACTCAACAAAGGAACCGGAGGTTCAAACTGTGCTCACTCTGACTCGCTCGCTCTCTAGTTCATGGTTAGCTAGCGTTTTCATACAGCCCAGGACTAAAGAATGATGCCACCCAATGTGGCTTGGTCTTGCCCATAGACCAACCTGATCTAGGCCATTTCTCAATTGAGTCTTCTCTCAGTGACTCTGGGATGTGTCAGGTTGGCAATTAAGGCTAAACAGGATAGACATACACAGTGCATTTCTGTCCGGAGCCTTCTCTGAGTCTTATGAAGGCCTTTAAGGTTGCTGACCAGACTTCTGTGCTAAAGGTAGGGCTTCTCAGGGTGCCTGCCTACTTCCTGTAACAGTCCCTATCCTTTGTCTCTCTAGCAAGGGGACCTGGATGGGTCCCAGGAGGAGATGTCATCCATGGAGAAGCCAACCAAAGCCTTGCCCAGGAAGTCCAAAGATCCCCTCCTATCTCAGCGGTAAGCTCTCGCTTAGTTCCTGGGTCCCATTTCTGCCTGGTACTAGCGAGTAGGCATGCGGAGTTACCCCATCCTGGCGGTGGGGGCGAGGAGCCTGTCAGGCTCTGTAGAGGCAGACCAGGAATTTGAAATGTGTTTGGAGCTTGTCCCAGCTTCTCATCCATGAGTCAGATGATCAGTGTCCAGTTTCCCCACCGTTGCCTCAGTCTCAGGGTAAGCCCAGGCCCTGGCCTCACCAGCCTCCACTCTCCTCAGTGTCAGGGTAAGCCCAGGCCCTGGCCTCACCAGCCTCCACTCTCCTCAGTCTCAGGGTAAGCCCAGGCCCTGGCCTCACCAGCCTCCACTCTCCTCGCAGCATCTCCTCCCTCACAGCTACCCTGCACGCACACAGTCGGAAGAAGGTCAAGAGGAAACCCCCTCGGCGGGCCCAAGACTCCACCAAGAAACCTCCCAGTGCAACTCGTACCAGCAAGACCCAGCGCCGCCGCAGGATGGCCGGAAAAGCCAGGCACAGCGGGGAATGAGCCCTCGAGAAGCCCGTGGGTCCCCAGCCAAAGTCTGTGGCTGTCCCTGCAACCCAGCTGTGCTGAGGACTAACTGCAACCTAAGCCTAAAACCAGGACTTCTGCAGCCCGGGGTGGGCTTCCTGAAGCCCTGGCCCCAGGAGCCTGCAGAGCTGTGTCAGGATTTCTTCACAAATGTACATCCACCCGGAACTCAACAGTCCTTGAGACTCCTCACAGGTGTGCTTGTGATTTGTCCTGGCTCTGGTGCCGTGCCCCATCTCCCACCTGTGGGCTTTCCTGAGGGTATTACAAGGTCATGTCCTGTCTGGGTCCCCTAGCATAGCTGGAGGATGGCATGTCCCCTATAGAATCCAGAGCTGTGGCCCACTGTGTGGTATATGGAATATTTCAGCAAGGAGACTGAGCGGCAGAAGACTCAATTCATGTCATCTGCAGCTACACAGGGAGTTTTGTGCCATCTTGGTCCAGCTGTCGGGTGGCATCTGAAGACTGAGGGCTAGAGTCAGAAAGCCACATTCAGGGATTGCAAGTTGAGCTCAGAGCCTTCCTGGGGCCGGCTTGGCCTGGCCTTAGCCCCTCCTTCCTTCCTTTCCTTTCTCTGCTTTGGGAGTGGTGACTCCACCATAGACCTGGGCCTCACCCTTTAGACCACTGCACAGGACAACAAGGCAGGAAATGCAGGGATTTGGTTCCTGTGTGAGCCTCAAACAGTGCTAGCCTACCATGTGTGTTTCCCTGTATGAGTTCCCATCAGGCCACCCTGAGACTGGAGTATGAATAGGATAAATAGGGCACTTTGCAGCACACCAGGGTCACAGCTCATGGCTCACAGCATGTCCCTGTCTTGTCAGTAGAGATGTCTGCCTCCATCCCCTTTCTCTGTTGAGGTGATATCATTTCCAAAGTACACTGGCAATTCACCAGAAGTGAGACGCCATATGCCTTTCCTGTATGCCATTGGTTTTTCTAACTGTCACAAGTGTGGCCAGTTCTCAGAGCAGGGAGGTGGAGTCAGAACCCCTGGAAACTTGTATGTCCTCCCAGGACACCCCTACACATGCACGTGCCCCCACACACATGGTCTAAGCCCCTGAAAACTGTGTCTTCTCCCAGGACACACCCTGTACACAGGATACCCCTACACATGCACGTGCCCCCATACACACGGTCTAAGCCCCTGAAAACTGTGTCTTCTCCCAGGATACACTGTGTACACAGGACACCCCCACACTCTCTCAGCGTGGACTCCTTCCCTATCTTTCCGCTGTGGGCAGAGTTGGGTCTGTGGGGACATCAAGAACAGAAAGGTTAGTTTGACATGGTGACACACTTGTACCAGCACTTGGAAGCAGAAGAGGAAGCATTGCTGTAAGGTCTAGCCTAGTCAGGGCTACAGAGAGCCAGCCTCAAAAAAAAAAAAACAGACAAGGAAAGGAATGAAGTTACTAGGACATGCTTGTACATGAGGCCTGGGTAGGAGACCCCAAATTCTAAGCCCAGCTTGGGCAACATATCGGGACCTAGGACAGAGAGAGTCAGCTCCATATATCAAATGTTCACAACTAGTTCGTGTACTGAGGACTCTCAGATTGATGTTGGGAAGACTAGAAGCTGGGTGGCAGGCTTTTAAATCTTCTTTTGGGCCTTTTTTTTTTTTTTTTTGGATAACTTTGCCTCACAGCCCAAGATAGCTGTTTGAGCTCCAGCCAGCACATCTGCATTTCAGCTAGCAGAGAAAGAGGAAGGGATGGAGAAGGACATAATCATAATCAATCTCTTAAAAAAACCTACACTCGACGGGTGGTGGCGCACACCTTTAATCCCAGCACTCGGGAGGCAGAGGCAGGCAGATCTCTGTGAGTTTGAGGCTGGGCTGGACCAACAGCCTCCAAAACAATACAGAGAAACCCTGTCTCATCAAAACAAAACAAAAAAACCTACACACTTGCTGTGTTCTGTTGGCCAAAGGCCTCTGGGGTGTGTGTGTGTGTGTGTGTGTGTGTGTGTGTGTGTGTGTGTGTGTGTGTGTGTGTGTGTGTGTGTGTGTGTGTTCGTGTGTTCCCTGCTGGGAGAGAAGTAAGAACTTTGGCTGTTCCAGGAAGGAAAGTACCCAGAGGAGAACCAGGGCATGGTCTGTGAACAGGGAAGGAGGGGGATTGGGGTAGAGCTAGCGGGCTCTTTTCCCGGGAAGAGCTGTGGGGAGGCTGACAGCAGCACAGAGCTAACTGCCCCCAGCTGGCCCTGTGCTGGGACAACAGTGGGCAGTGACTCAGTCCAGGGAAGGCAGAGGGCCCGGGCTCTCCAGAGCAGGACAGGACAGGGGCATTTGAGAAGGCTTTTGCTCAGAGACACCCCTTAACCTGCTTAAAAGGCCAACAGGAGAGGATGCTGCCTGGTTCAGGGTCCCTGGAGAGCAAGGGATTGTGGGTCCGGGAGGCTGAATGGAGTGAGTCAGCATTGTGGCTTTATTTTAGAGAGGCCTCCTGGTGGCAGCGAGGGTGTGTGCTGGCAGATCTGAAACCAAACCCAGACATACCAGGAGAGGCAGGTTTGCAGGCCTTGGCCTTCAGTGTTTTCAGGCCACTTGCCAGGTGCAGGACACTGAGGTGAGTGCTGAGCAAAGCAGCTGGAGCGCTGTGAGCATGAGGCAGGGACGCCAAGGCGGGAGCAGAGCAGGGAAGGCAACTCTGACATCAATGGCAAAGCAAGTCCACCAAGCTGGTAGCCATACCCAAAAAACAAAGGTCTCGCCTCCAGAGGGGTCCCTCGGGTTCCTACACAAAAGACAACCCAAGAGGATTATGAGTCCAGCTGAGAGTTCCCGCTCCACATGGGGATGGCAGAGAGGCCTTCCCGGAGGGAGTAGAATTTGAGCCATCACATGGCAATGGAGATCTCTGATTCACGCCAGGCGTTGGGGTTACACGCCTTTAATCCCAGCACTCGGGGAGGCAGAGACAAGCGGATCTCTGTGAGTTCGTGGCCAGCCTGGTCTACAGAGTGAAGATCTGCGATTCACCATTTCTGAGAGGCCCCAAGCTTATCGTGACTTAGTCACATCGTTGAAAGCCACCTTGACTCCATAGCAACATCTGCGAGCCCTTGGATATAAGCAAACTTCCACCACCAGTCTGATTTTGCCGCTATGCCTTGGCTTGTATCCCCTTAAACTGTGAGCCCCAATCACTGTTTACAACTTTAACTCTGTTTTCCTAGGCAAGTAGACAGGTGAAAACACGCCTGGCTGTGTGGTCACACAGGACAGCCCTGATGACCCCGGTAAAGGTCATCCATACTGTTCTGCTCTGCCAGGTAGCCCTCTCTACCTTGCTCACCAAGGCTCCAAACCCTCCATTGCCCATGAGGAAGGACTGGGTGTCCCTTCCCTTTGCCAGGTGAAGGCACAGGTTCTGGGGTAGAGCAGGGAGTCATGGCACTCTCCAGATCTCTATGGGGTTCTCAGCCAGGTCCCTGAGCCAAGCAAGGGTGTGGATGGAGCAGAGGCCCAGCAAAGTGACAATGCAGGTGGATGGGTGTCTTAGTCATGTTCATTGCTGTGATGAAACACCATGGCACGGGGCTGGAGAGATGGCTCAGCGGTCAAGAACACTGGCTGCTCTCCCAGAGGACCCAGGTTCAATTCCCAGCACCCACATGGTGGCTCACAACCATCTGTAGTGAGATTTAATGCCTTCTTCTGGTGTGCAGGGATACATGTAGAACACTGTAGACACAATAATAAAATAAATCCTTAAAAAAAGTAAGTTGGAGCCGGGCGTTGGTGGCGCACGCCTTTAATCCCAGCACTCGGGAGGCAGAGGCAGGCGGATCTCTGTGAGTTGGAGGCCAGTCTGGTCTACAAAGCGAGTTCCAGGACAGCCTCCAAAGCCACAGAGAAACCCTGTCTCGAAAAAAAAAAAAAAAAAAAAAAAAAAAGTAAGTTGGGCATTGGTGACCCATGCCTTTAATCCCAGCACTCTAGAAGCAGAGGCAGGTGGGTCTCTATAAGTTCCAGACCAGCTTGGTCTACAGAGAGTTTCAGGACTACAGAGAAACCAGGGCCACAGAGAAACCCTGTCTTGAGAAAACATAAAATGATAACAATTTAAAAGTTCTCACCCCCCAACTTATTTTTAAAACATGTCTTGTGAATATTTTGCCCGCACCATATGTGCAGTATCAATGGAGGCCAGAAGAGGGCACTGTACCCCTGGAGCCTCTGTAGTTGCGGATGGTTGAGCTATGTGGGTGCTGGGAAGCAAACCCAACTCGTCTGCAAGAGCAGCATGTGTTGGTAACTGCTGTCATTTCTCCAGCCCATAGGAGTTCTGTTCATAAAAGATCTCCACAACTGGGCCTGTTGATGGTTTGCCTTCCCTCACAGAAGGGGACAGAGAGGACTGTTGGACCTTCACCCGAGTATGCTGGCCCTCCCAATCAGCCATATGCAATTCTGCTCTAATAGTGTGTGGCCTCAGGCTACAGGCGAGGAGGAACTGGGGGCCCTCCATCTATGCAGCTCTGGGGAAACCATAATCCCTGCTTGGTAGAGAGCACTAGCATTTCTGGAAGTAACCCCTCACTCTATAAGGAAGCCTAGTAAACTCATTGGTTCTGCAGAGAGAGTGGTGGCGGAATAGTGCCTTGGGTAGGGGTTGTTGGGTCCTTAGGATGGGTAGACACTGCTTACACCTTCCTCTGGGAAGGACTTTTAGCAAATAGCATTTGCAAAGTTGTCTTTTGGCTTCCACAAATGTGCCCTTCATATGTCAATACAATAAAATAATCAGGTTAAGTCAGTGTGAAGCCAGCAAGTCCAGAGCCTGAGCGGGAGACAGCAACGTGAATAGTGACAGTGGCCACTGCCATGACTGCCTCCACATGCCCTCAGATAAATAGTGACAGTGGCCACTGCCATGACTGCCCTCAGATGAATAGTGACGGTGCCCACTGCCATGACTGCCCTCACATGCCCTCAGATGAATAGTGACAGTGGCCACTGCCATGACTGCCCTCAGATGAATAGTGACGGTGCTGCCATGACTGCCTCCACATGCCCTCAGATGAGTCCGCAGCTCACAGAAGCCTGGGATGTAGTTCCTACAGACATCCTCAGGGAGGCCGGGGGCTCTGGGCCGGTTTCTGGAGTCTGACTTTCCTCCGACAGAACGAGGATGAGGAGGGCTGTGTGGCTCTGTGCCCCGGGCAGCATGGGAGGGTACAAACATGACCATGTGGGGATGAGAGGGTGGCTTTGTCTCCTGGCTGCCATTTCCTGGACTAAGAGCTCTCTGGGTTCCGCCATCCTCCTCACCCACCTCTACAGAGGGGCCTCTGCCTATTTCTCTTTGTTCCCTGCCTCCTGCCATCCTCCTGGGCAAACACTCCAAAGCCAAGGCCAGTCCTGACTCGTGGTGCCCACCCAGGCCCTCTCCTGCTGTTCCTCCAGTCCAGCCTTCCTCCAGCCTGTGACCTGTCCACATCCATGGGCTCACTGCCCCTGGATCTTTGCTAAGATGCATGGGTCTCTTGTTCCTCGATGAGCCTCAGCAAACATGACCAACAAAGGGACTCCATAAATGTCTAGTAACTGGGTTGTCAGGTGGGCACCCTCAGTTGCCTCTAGGTTGAATTGCCTGGTAGGGACAGAGGGCTGGGCCTTGCTCAGTCCCAACTCAGTTGAAATACCCATTCTGCCCCAGGCTCAGAGAGGTCAAGTAACTGTCGCAAGGTCACCCAGCCAAGAAGTGTTAGAGGCTGACCCTGAACCAAGGTCTTACTAGCCCCTGTCTTGTGACTAGCCAGACCACAGAGAAGCACACTGTGCCTTGCCAGCCAGCTCCATGCTGGGCCGGGATGGCTGATCAGGGCCTCTCTCTGCCCTCACCTAGGAAGAAGCCACATTTTATTCATGCTCTCTTTTCTGAGTGCTTCAGCAGACATAGGTGAATGAGAGAACCGGGGAACATTCCACGGTGGCCTGTGGAGTCCTGATTCTGCCCGTATTAGCTGTCCCACCCTGGCAAGTCAGTTGACACCTCTGATCTTTGTTGCTGTGTGTAAGGGCCTGGCTTAGGAGCTGGAGTATAACCAGTGCACAACCTGAAACGTTAGGGTGTGGCCAGGTCAGGGTTCAGATGGAGGGGAAGACCCCTGAGCTGGGGTGCTCTGTGCTCCTCGAGACCCTCACTGCAGTGCCTGGAGTGATGCCACGTTGGCACTGTATTCCGCTCATATGTACTAGCTGTCTGGAACTGTTCTGCCTGAACAAGGCATTTAGTCGGTTGGCTTCCGTTTTTGGTGTTTTTGCTTTTGTTTGATGGGGTCTTAGGTAGAGCAGGCCTCCAACTGATTCTGTAGCCAAATTTGGCCTGGACCTCCTAATCTATCTCCCTCCCTCTGTCCCTCCCTCCCCCCTCCCTCCCCCTCCCTCCCTCCTCTCCCTCCCTCCCTTCCCCCTTCCCCCCAGACAGAGTTTCTCTGTGTAACAGCCCCTGGCTGTCCTGGAACTCACTCTGTAGACCAGGCTGGCCTCGAACTCACAGCGATCCTCCTGGGTCACCACCGGGTGGCCTACCTCCTGGTTTTCTTGCCTTCACTCCCAGGTCACTGCTCCTACTGCCCCCGCCTCCCAACTGCTGGACTTACCGATGGACGTGCGTCACCAGCCTCTGGCTTTGCTTTCTGGGCATGTCTCACTCTGTCTGCCAGGCTGACCCGTTCTCCTGCTTCAGATCGTCAAGTGCCACCACACCGGGATAGCCACACTTTGTACTTTCCACGTGTGCGTTAGTGCCTTTTTGAAGACCTTAGCTAGAAAAGCCAACGGGAAAGGGCCTAGAGAACGCGGGGTCAGCCTAGCCTTCAGGCCCCATGGGAACCAGACTGGACCAGGCTGCGGCAGCGCAGCCAGGCGAAACGTGCCGGGCATCCCGCGCTCCCAGGCGCCTGGGCACCTCCCGCCTCTGCCCCGCCCCTAGTCCTCGCTGGGTCCAATCGCACACTGGCCATGCAAATGAAGCTCCGAGGGCGAGCCTATTGGAGCGCTGCAGGGGTGTGGTCTTACACGCGCCTCCCGGGCAGCGTTTTGATTCATTGTTAAAACGGGATTGTGACCCTGGTGCTAGCACCTCCACCGCCCGGTGAGTAGAAATCCGAGCTCAGGTCAGAACCCCGAAGCTAGCGGAACCGAGCGGGCCAGAGCGAGAGACCAGGGGAGGGAGGGAGGCTGCGGGACCCCGAGGAGCAGGGAGACCGGCTGCAGGAAGGGGACTAAGGGCCATTCTCAGGGCGGGGTGTGCAGACGCACGAGGGCTTCTTGCAGTTACAGTCTTACTGCATTTTAGGGGAGATTTCTGCCGGTTGGCTGGGGGTCGTGGAGGAACCTGGAGTCACAAGGAACACATGAAGAGTCCTTGTCTCGCCCCCGGAAAAGGAGCCACGTTCTCCACCCAAGACGATGCTCCTCTTGGTGGTTGGACCAGGAAAGAACAACCCAGGTTGGTGGGGCACATCCACCCATCCACCATGCAGGGGGCTAAGTAGGGCAGACCGATGGCTGCCCGGGGAGGACCCAAGCCCGGTGGATCCTCCTGTGGGGGTCCCAGTCTCCAAGGGAATGACCTGGCGCCTCAGGGGAGGACCCAGAATCCCTCAGTTCAGCTGAGATTGATTGGCAACAAAATCCCCCCCCCAGCTCTGTCGTCACCAAGTAGGTCAGGTATGAGGTGACCCTGGGGTGCTCTAAGGTACACGGGCTCTTTTTTTGGAGGGGGGCGATACTGGAAACCTCCCCTACCTATACCTTCCCAGGCTGTGGATGAGTGAGAGGGCAGCAGTCTCCTGACCCAGAGTCGCTTCCAGGGTGTGGACGTTATAGACTCCAAAACAGAGAGGACTGGACTTGGTTAAAGACCCCCAGCTAGGATGGCGGTGTGGCTCAGTGGTTAGAGCGGCTGTCTAACACCTGCCAGGACTTGGGTTTGATCTTCAGAAGTGGGGGATGGGCAGACACACCACGCAATACGGACACCAGTGCTTCTTTTTCTGGCTAAGTTCAGTCACACATGACCTCAGGCGCTGTTCACTTGTGTCTAAGATTTGTCCTCCAGTCTGAAAGCTACCTGGCCAGCCCTGTGTATCACTCTCTGTTTGCCGGGGACCTGGGTGACTTGGCAGTGTGCTCCAGTACCCTTGCGTTCACCTCTGGGCTTTGGAGGACAGACCAGAGCCTCCAGCTGGGCCAGCGCTGCACTGTGTCAGGGAACCTCTCTGAGCCCTGGTTGCCTCCTCTGAGACTGGTGGTAACTTTTGCTGAGTAAGAGGGGAGCTGCAGTGTTACAGGGCTAGACACTTTGGGATGACTTAGGAACCCTCTTTCAAGGTGATTCAACTGGATAGAAACAGAGAAAACAGAATTATGGGGGTTTTGTTGTTGGCTTCTTTATTTGTTGTGTGTGTGTGTGTGTGTGTGTTACGTGTTTGCGTGTGTGTACATTTGTGTGTGGGTACATGTGGAAGAAGGAGGGTGATGCTGAGGTTTCCTTTCTCCCTCCCTCCCTCCCTCCCTCTCTCCCTCCCTTCCTTCCTTCCTTTTTAGTTTTTCAATACAGTTTTTTCTCTGTGTAGCCCTGGCTGTCCTGGAACTCACTTTGTAGACCAGGCTGGCCTTGAACTCAGAGATCCGCCTGACTGTGCCTCCCGAGTGTTGGGATTAAATGTGTGCAGCACCGCCGCCTGGCAGGTGATGCTGACTTTCCTTTTCAGACGGGTCTCACCAGGGAGCCTGGGCCCACGCAAATCTTCACCTCCCCACATGTGTGACACCCAGCTAGGGTTCTGGGCGTTCAGATACAGGTCCTCATGCTTGTTGGCAGCTCTTTCTGTTGTTGTTTTGTTTTTCAAGAGATGGAGGCTGTATATGTTGCCTACACTGATCCCATACTTGCATGCTCACAAGTGTTCTGAGTGGCTGGGCTCAGGGGTGCACGTCACCTCCTATGGCTGGAAACTTGCCTTTATCATGATTTGTTTTTATTTGTTTGTTTTTCCAGACAGAATTCTCTGTGTAGTCCTGGCTGTACTGGGACTCGCTTTGTAGATCAGACTGGCCTTGAACTCATTTGCCTCTGCGTCCTGAGTACTGGGATCAAAGCCATGTGCCACCACCTCCCAACTTTGTCAAATATGGTTTTTCTCATGAAAACTTATATTTTTATGAGCAGTACAAGGAGAATACAATTCAGGGTCCTTAGAACATTGACCAATAATATATAATAAAGATTAGAAATCATATGCAAATGCTTGGCAGTATGTTTGGAAACTTGGTGGCTGTTACTATTGGTGAATACATGAACAGAAAAGTAGGTAGAGCTTGGGTAAACCAGCCCTAGGATCTACACAGTGGCCCGCCAGTCGTCAGGTTCTTGTCCCCAAATCTTTCCCAGGCCCCACCTAGAGAGCCACAGGATCACAGGAGCTGCCTGGTGTGACTTACCTGCCATGGAGGAAGTGGCTAGGAATGGCCCAGGTGTACATTTTGAAGCTAGTGTATCTCCCAAGAGCCCTGTCTGAGCTGCTGTCACCCTGGGGAGGCCCATGGAGCAAGATACCAGGTAGGCTGCCTTTCTCTGTGGCAGGTGGTTTGGAATGTGGGTCGGGGATGGGCTGGGCCAGGAACTTGCAGTTGAAGGGGATGCTTCCTCCTGAGCTGTGGGCCACTTGGACTGTGTTAATACTCCTACATTTTGTCCACTTTCCAGAGGTCCTATGTGTATTTATTTATATGTATAAACCACGATTTGGGGTCAGCTTGTGTAGTCATTTGGGATGAATAGTTCTTGAACTGAGCCAGCGTTTCACGGGTTGCTAGGGCAGTGATGGTAAATGAAGCTGTCACATCATTGGCTCCAGGGGGCTGGTGGCCTACTCAACATCATGATCAGGAAGAAAGAAACCGGGGAAATGACTGTTTCAGCATAGCTGCGATCCATGCTATGAAGGAACAGGGCTGTCAGGCCACGGGGAAAGTTCTCTGAGGACCTTCAGCAACTTGAAGAAGGCTTGCCATTGAAGCTAGGAAAAAGAAGAGGGAAGGGAACGATACAGTGTGTCCAAAGGCTTTGAGGCAGAAAGGATGAAGTCCATCGGACTCATTGATCATTGAGAGGGAGAGCCACCAGTACAGAGTGGAGAACTGCTTGGGGCCTCGCTCTCATCTGGCTTTGTGTGCTTGGTTTTGTAGACATGTTGAGGACCTTAGATTGCATCTCAGTTGTCACGCAGTGACCCCAAGGACTGTAAACAAGATAGTGACTAAAGTCTTCATTTTCATGCTGCTGTGATTGCTGGGCAGAGTGTGGAAGGCAGGGAGGAGAGAGGGGAGCAGGGAAAGGGTGGAGCCTCTGCAGGTCTGCATTGGTCCCGAGTTGATGGCAGCCTTGAGATGGGGACAGAGGACTGTCCAGCCCCAGAGTCAGTTTTTACTACCATGTCCCATGCACAGAGACTGTGCCCTTCCTGAATTTGGGGCTTCCTTGGTGACCTTCCTGGAGAGCAGGGCAGTTATCACTGAGGTTTCAAGCTGAAGCCACCACTGAAGCAAACAGGGTCTGATGCCAGCGTTCCTCTTGAGGAGTGAAGTGTCCCCCCAGCCTCCTGGGAAGGAGGGCCACGGGCTGGTGTGCGCCCCCAGCCCTCCAGATGCTTATCTCCATCTTCTGGGCCACCTCTGCCTCCTATTACTTTAATTAAAAACTGACTGGGGCTGGCAATGTGACTCATTGAGTAAGGGTGGTGTCAGTCCCTGGGACCCACGTGGTAAAAGGTGCAACATGACCCTCACAAGTTGTCCTCTGACTTACACACAAGCACACATATACACAAACACAAATACACACACGAACACACAAAATAAATGTTAAAAAAAAGAAGCTGGGAGCCAGATGTTGGTGGTGCATGACTTTAGTCCCAGCACTCAGGAAGAAGAGGCAGGCGGATCTCTGTGAGTTCAAGGCCAGCCTGGTCTATAGAGCCTGTTCCAGGACAGTCAGAACTGTTACACAGAGAAACCCTGTGTGGTGGTGGTGGTGGTGGTGGTGGTGGTGGTGGTGGTGGTGGTGGAGGAGGAGGAGGAGGAGGAGGAGGAGGAGGAGGAGGAGGAGGAGGAGGAGGAAGAAGAAGAAGAAGAAGAAGAAGAAGAAGAAGAAGAAGAAGAAGAAGAAGAAGAAGAAGAAGAAGAAGAAGAAGAAGTAGCAGTAGCAGCAGAGAGATGGGTTAGTGGTTAAGAGCACTTGCTGCACTTTCAGGCTAGGTTTGGTTCCCCAGCCCCATGTCAGAAACTTACAACCACCTGAATCTCCATTTTAGGGAATCTAACGCCCTCTTGTAGCTTCCATGGGCACCTGCACACAGGTGATGTACATACACATATCCAGGCGCACATACCCATATATATAAAATTGTAAATATTTTAAAAACTTGACTGGGAGCTGGGCTGTGCCAATGGTGGCAAAGAGGCGGTTCAGTGACGAGCACTTGGCATAAAACATGATGCTCTAAGATCCATCTTAGGGCTGGAGAGATGGTTCAGTGGTTAAGAGCACTGGCTCTTCCAAAGGTCCTAAGTTCAATTCCCAGCAACCACATGGTAGGTAGCTCACAACCATCTATAATGAGATCTGGTGCTCTCTTCTGCCGGGAAGGCACACATTTAGGCAAAACACTGTATACATAATAAATCTTAAAAAAAAAAAGATTCATCCCAGCACTCAGGAGGCAGAGGCAGGTGGAGTTCTGTGAGTTTGAGGCTAGCCTGGAAAACAGCAAGTTCCAGGACAACCAGGGCTACACAGAGACCCTGTCTGAAAAATTAAAAAAAAATCTATGCCCAGTAGCACTCAAAGGCAAGGTGATTCTAGCCTCCATCTAAGACCTTTTCTTACTCTGCCCTGCTCTGTGGATGCAGGCGTATCTGTGGTGCCAGATTCCCCGAGCATCTGTCTCCTGCTGTGGTCTAGCACTGAACTGTAGCTTGGATCATTTCCACGGTGTCCTAATGGTGCTCACACTCACTGTGCCCTGAGCAACCTCATACCTTAGGTGTTAGCCACGGGCTCCTCCTCCCCATCCCCAGTCTTGTCAATTCCTAGTCCACTAGCAAGCACAAAAAAAGTTAGGTGCAGCTGGGTGGTGGTGGCATGAACCTTTAATCCCAGCACTTGAGAGGTAGGACATTCTCTGTGAGTTTGAGGCCAGCCTCGTCTACAAAATGAGTTCCAGGGCAGCCAGGGCTGTTACACAGAGAAACCCTGTCTTGAAAAAAGCAAAAATAGATAGATAGATAGATAGATAGATAGATAGATAGATAGATAGACAGACAGATAATGAAATAAAGAGCTGGGTGTGTGATGACTTGTACAACACAGCACTGGGAGACAGACAGGAACATACCATGGACTTGTTTACCAGGCAGTCTTATGATGTTCAGAACACAGTGGTAGAATGATGGGTGGCAGTGCTGTGGTGTGGCAAACGCCTTTAACCCAGCACTCAGGAGGCAGAGGCAGGTGGATGCCTTGAGTTCAAGGCCAGCCTGGTCTACAGAGTGAGTTCCAGGACAGCCAGGGCTACACAGAGAAATCCTGTCGTTAAACCACTAAAATGAAATAAAGAATAAGGTGGTTCAGTGTTAGTGACACATGTCTTTAATCCAAGCACTTGGGAGGCAGAGGCAGGCAGATCTCTGTGAGTTTGAGACCAGCCTGATCTGCAGAGTGAGTTCCAGGACAGGCTCCAAAGCCACAGAGAAACCCTGTCTCGAAAAACAAAACAAAACAACAACAACAAAAAGATTAAGGTGGTGGGAACTGGAGATATGGCTATGTGGGTAAGAGCATTTTGCTACTCTTGCAGAGGACTTGAATTCAGTTCCCAGTACCTACTTGGAGGCTCAGAACCATCTCTAACTTAAATTCCAGAGGATCCAACACTTTCTGACCCAGTGGACACCGAATGCATGAGGTACAGAGACATACATGGAGGCCAGTAATCATACACAGAACAATAAAATAATTTTTAAAAAGGTAGAACTGTGCATGGTGGTTCTTGGGAGGCAGAAGCAAATGGATCTCTTTGAAGAATCCAAGGCCAGCCTGGACTGCATAGTGAGTTTCAAGTCAGTCAAGGCTACAGGGACTTTGCCTAAAATAAATAAATGTGGAAAATAATAGAGGAAGACACCAGTGCAGTGTCATTCTCCAGTCTCTATGTGCACATATGTTCATGTGCACCTAACACACACACACATGCATACACACTCACATGCATACACACATGCATACACATGCACACATACATACACACACACATGCACACATACACACACACACACACACACACCTGAATCTAGTTTAGGGACACAACTCAGAAGTAGGACTCTTGCCTAACATGAACAAGCCCATGACTTCCATTCCCAACATTACATAGAACAAGTTTTTTGTGGGTTTTGTTGTTGTTTTGGTTTGTTTGTTTTCAAGACAGGGTTTCCCTGGCTGTCCTAGAACTTGCTCTGTAGACAAGGCTGGCCTGGAAGTCATGGAGATCTGCTGTCTCTTCCTCCTGAGTCCTGGGATTAAAAGTGTGCACCACCACAGGACGCTCTGAGGTTAGGGAGGAGGCAGTGGACAGAGAATCTCTATTGTTTCCCCAGGGAGCCGGCATCTACCCTTGAGCGCTTGCTGTCACTGGCTTGTTTTGTCTATAGTGTCCACTGTCTCTCCAGGTCATTCTTACAGCATGTCTCCATGGAACCAAATGTAGCCAGTGCCCCACCTTGCCCCAAAGGATTCTGGGATCTTGGTCCCATTTGATTCAATCCAGACTCATGGAGCGCGAAAAGGTCAATATTTAAAAGCATCACTGGCCTGTTTGGGGCAGTGCAGCCCCAAGCTGGGTCCCCACCACATCTGCCACAGGGGATGACCTAGGCTTCCCTGCTCTAGATTTTGTAGAAATGGTCTGGTCACAAAGTGTCCCCCACGCCGGGCGTTGGTGGCGCACGCCTTTAATCCCAGCACTCGGGAGGCAGAGGCAGGCGGATCTCTGTGAGTTCCAGACCAGCCTGATCTACCGAGCAAGTTCCAGGACAGCCTCCAAAACAATACAGAGAAACCCTGTCTCGAAAAACAAAAACAAGCAAACAAACAAAAAAACCAAAGTGTCCCCTATGACCTACTGGACATGATTAGCTGCTGGTCATATGGTGCTTCTTGGCATCTGCAGCTTCTGAAACCCGGGCTCCAGACACACCGGAGTCCACAGGCTGGGGGGCTGGTGGAAGCTGAGCCCTGGAAGTCACATGGTATTGAGTAGGCTGTGGCCAGGTTTGGAGAGGGAGACAGAATAGGTTGGGTGAGAGGGAGGACAGGTTGTGTGGAAGGGCCTTGCTTCACGCTAGGGCCACACAGACCTTTATATGAGGGCTTGCCCCCCCCCCCCGCCCTTTTCAGTCAGACTCTATTTATGTAGCCCAGGCTGGTTTGAACTCATAATCCTCCCATCTTAGTGCTGGCATTGCAAGTGTGAATCACCAGGGCTGGTTGATTGATTGATTGATTGATTGATTGATTGATTGATTGATTGGTTTTTCCAGACAGGGTTTCACTGTGGCTTTGGAGGCTGTCCTGAAACTCACTCTTGTAGACCAGGCTGGTCTCGAACTCACAGAGGTCCTCCTGCCTCTGCCTCCCGAGTGCTGGGATTAAAGGCGTGTGCCACCACTGCCTGGCCAATTTATTTATTCTTAATTATATTAAATATTATTCTACCAATTTAACATTTGTAAGGTTCTATTTAATGTTTTCTATTGGGTTTTTGTACTCATGATGAATTTCACCTGGTGCAATTTTTTTCATATCCCCTAGGGGGTGGCTGTGGTTATCATGACAGTTTTATAGGTGATGCAATTGAGGCCAAGTCACCTAGCCAAGGTCTTGGTCACACCTCTGCCTCCTTTTCATAGACAGGTCCAGAGAGAGGGGAAGCCACGCAGTGAGGTCGTTCAGCTGGGACAGAACTCAGGTCTGTTATAGGAGAGACTGACACTCACTAGGCAGGAAATCAGAGCTGGGAACTGACATGGTCACGTGAGCAGGGGGGATGGGGCTAAGGGTGAAAGCAAGAATTAGGTGCCATGTCAGCCGGGGTTCGTGCTGGGTGGGGCCTTTGGAAGTGCAGGGCTTGGGTTGAGAGTTTGCTGCCTCCTTCTTGCCATGCTGTCCCCTGGGTAGCCGAGGCGCCAGGCCGGGCTGTGGATCTGACACCTCCCGGCTGCCTGGCTTTGATCAGAATCTGGCTATGGGCAGGTGTGAAACTGAATCCTGACTGACGGGCCCTCTTTGGCCTGGATGTGGCTGCAGACCTCCAGCCCTTCCTTGGCACAGCCTGGCTTCGCTCGTGGTGGCTTTCTTGAATTCTAGAACACTTCTGCCCACCCAGGGCACTGCCTGGGCTACAGCCGCTGTCCCGGTCGCTGGGCTCCAGGGTCCCCAGGGAGACTCCCACCAGGCCGGGCTCTCAGGTGAGCCGCCAGGATCGGGTTCCTCTGGTTTCATGTCGTGCATTGTTCTTGGCTGGGCCCCGGCTTATGAAACAGTAATGAGGGGCCCTGCTCCTGAGGCTGGTCCCTCTAAGGTTTCTGCTGCCTGGAGCACTGCAGCCACCCCGGCCCAGAGTCAGGGCCTGGGAGGGCGGCAGTGTGGGGGCCTGAACCAGAGCCCCCCGGGAACGAGGGTGCTGACAGCCGCCAGCTGCCGCTGCCGGAGCCCGATGCCCAGGTAACCCGAGAGGAGGCGGGGCACAAGGTGCCATGGCCCTGTCTCCCACCACCAAGGGAGGGCCCTGCCATTCCGGGAGGTGGAGGGAATGGGGGGGGGCCTTCTATGAGGGGAGCAGCTGTTCCTTCTGCCTGAGCCCAATGTCAGCCTTTCCAGGTGTGACCTTGCTGTGGACAGGGCGAGGGCACACCTTTAGCCTGGGGGCTGCGACCCTCCTCTTTGGGGTCCCTGCCTCTCCTGTAGTGGAACTGAGCCCTTCATTTCTTCCAGACCTTACGGCCCCTCCACCTTCAGACCTCCTCCATTCGGGCCAGGCCAGTCCTCTCCTTCCCTCTTGCTTTCTGGATGCAAGGGTGCTCTGGGACCCTTGGGTGCAGTTCCTGTTCTCAGCATGCGCACACACATTTGTGTTTACATAATCCTGGACACATACGCACCAGTGTAGCTGACAGGCCTGCTATACACGTGCACCTGGGTACATATCGCTCAATAATGATGTACACACGGGTGCCCCAAAACACAGGTCACGCGAGCGCGCGCGCACACACACACACACACACACACACACACACACACACCATTGTGCACATGTGTGCATATGTACTCCAGGCACCCTGCTGACTCTGACAACAGTCCCCAGGGCACTGCCAGCTGATGGACTGACTGGTCTCCTTGAGCAGGGAGGATCCCAGGAGATGACTTCTGGAGACACTCACCAGTCTGAGCTGGGAGGGGCTGCCGGGGAGGGGGAAGGGAAGTCCCACGTGGGCCTGAGCTGTCTCCTCTCTCCAGTGCGGGCCCAGGAGCCTCCCACCTTCCAGTGCCGACCCGCCTTACTTGGACCTCCCCTGCTGCCCACTGGCCCCTGAGGACCCACCCGGTACCACCCCCTGTGCTGGCCACTCCGTGGAAGGCCTTGGCCTCAGGCAGGGGCCTCAGAGGTGGGTAGAACACCAGGTTCCAGGGACTGACCCCCTGGGGGGGATACCCATACCTTCCCTACATGCCACTCTTCATGATGGCAGTGTCCGTCTACAACAACTGGTGGGGGTCACATGGCCAGCCCACAAAGTCTGGGCACAGAGGGCTCTGATGGTAAATGTATTCCAAGGGTCCTTGGTGGGGGACCCTGGAAAGCTCACACTGGTCCGTTCTTGTTTTACCTGAGTCTCTGACCCTAACCCTGGCTGTCTTTCCTAATGGCTCTGACTATCCCATAGTTCCGTGGAGCAGGGGATAGCCATGTATTTCTCCTGGTTTTAAAAGATTGCAGGAACTGCATGTGGTGGCAGATGGATTAATACCAGCCTCAGGACGTGGAGGCAAGAGGGTTTGGAGCCCAAAGCTGGCTTGGGTTGCATAGCTAGACTCTGTTACTCTGTTCCCTGAAGCCCTGAAGATTGAGTGGTCCCTCAGCAGGGCACCTTCTGTCACCCCACTGGCTGGGTCCCCAGGCTGTGAGATTCCCTCCAGTCCAAGCTTTAATGGACCCCAAGTTCTCTACTGGGGTCATGAGACCTTAGGAGGCCGAGGCTTGAGGGTCCAGAGAGCTGGATCCCAGTGTCACATTTGCTTCGATGACCTTCAGCATGCAAACCCATCTTTTTATGCCTCACTTTTCCTGTTTGTAAAACAAGATGGCCTGAGAATGTAACTCTGTGACAGGCAGTGTGCCTAAGATCCTGGGCTTGATTTCCAATATTGCAGAAATACATTTTAAAAGAGAGAAGCTGGACCAAATCCTCGTTGTTTGAGGGCATATGTTCCCCTCAGGCGGCCATTATTTTAGGAGAAAAAGAAAAAGGAGGCTCTGACGGTCAATGTATCTCAGGAAGCCTAGGACGGATTACAAGGAATCTTTCCTGTAGGACTTGTGGGAGCATTTGATTTGCAAGCCTGCATTGTGTGGTTTAAACATGAAGCCTGGATGTGTGTAGAATGTTCTGTATTTCTGTAACTATAGACTTCATTTATAGCATCATCGCTCCTTACTATTTTATAGGCCCGTGTGTGGGTCGCTTTGGGATGCCGTGAGCTGTAAGCCTCTTGAGTGGGGGTCATAGGGACTGCTTCTGTAAAAGCACTCATTTCCATAGATCCCTTGGAACTCGCTCCTCTACACTGCTTAACACCCTTCATCAGCCAACCCGGCCCAGTGTTCCCATTCCTGCTCACTGAAGGGGGCTGGGGCTCTTCCCTTTTCCAGGGCTGAAGCCGTGGCCAGGCTCTCGAGCCCTCAGAACCTGGGTTTCTTCATCTATATGGTGGAACCCTCTCCCTTGGTAGGCTGCTATAGCTCTAGGAGCTGGCCCCCAGAGGGCCCTGCCCAAATGCCCTCAGCCCTGGCTTCTTGTTCTGTTGCTGCAGACCCTGGCATGGTGTGAACACACCCACATGCACCTGGGGGGCAGGGGGGCAGGCAGGACTGAGTCTTTGACTCTGTTACCTTTTAGGGGAAAATAATTGGTTTCTTTTCTCTCCTAGGGACTCGTCTCCAACAGCAGCTCTCCCTGCAGAGGGTCCTGTAACTGCCCCAAGGAACAGGCACCAGGACCCTGAGGTGGTACCCTATCTGGAGGAACCCATCTCTGACACCGACTCCAGCCAGGACAGCAATACCCCTCATGATACCAGCAATTCTTTCTCTGTGGTGAGCTGAGGGCCAGGGTCTGGGAACAAGAACAGGGTCATCCCAGTGTCCTCAGCCCTGGAGATAAGAGTTCTAAATCTCCAGAGGAGGGCTGAGCCCCTCACAGCAGAACGCTGGGCCGAGCTTGGCCGTGGCTTTCCCTGATGGGAAGGGAGGGTGGGTGGTAGTGTGGGCAGGTGGAGGGAGGCGTTTCAGTCCACCAGGGACTGTGGATGAGTCACCAGCTGGCTCAGGTCTCAGGGCTGGGAAGTAGGCATGGTATTCAGAGTAAGCAGAGTCTGGGCCCAGCTCTACCCTGGACACATGCTGCTGAGACCATGACCAGTCCTGGTGCTGATTTCCAAAGGCAGAGGGAAAGGAACAGGCTCGGGAGTTGGTAGGAGCTGACAGGAGAAAGGAGCCAAGGTGCTGCCCCAAGCCTTCATACTTTCAGACCTGTCCCTTTAGGCCCCCCTCCCCCAAAAGGGAATGGCAGGAGAGAATGGGCTCCACATAAGCAGCCTACCTGTTCACACATGTGGTGGGTACCATGCAAAGGTCTCCGTGGGCCTGAGCTCAGCAAGGCCCTCCACCACCCTCTGTGTTAGAGACTTCTGTGCCCTGTTAGGGACTGAGGCCCAGAGCAGGGAAATAACTCACTTGAGACCACACAACTAGGAAGCAGTGGCCTGGGATTTGAACCCATTTCTTCCATCTGTAACTTTGGCCCAGATTTTTATTTCAATGGTTGTGCATCTTTTTCAAGGCTGACAAAAGGTTTGCTGAGTTATCACTGGCTGAGAGCATCACTCAGGCAGCAAGTGCCCTTAGAAAAACCTGTTTTTCTACCCTTCATGCTGGGATACAGGTCTAGGGCCCTCTTCTCCCCAACAAGCTTTCTCCTCTCCCAGCAGGATTGGGACTCTGCTGAGAGGCCAGGGGTGGTCCCCAACGGGGACAGACTCAACGTGATGATCCCGAGGAGGCCTCAGGAGGGGCTGAGAGCTGACAGTGCCCGAAGGGTCCCCAGATCCCCAGCCAGAGGAGACCCAGCAGGCCAGAGAAAGGAGGGTGAGTGCTTCTAGGGTGGTCTCATGGCCACGGAGTGGTCATGGCCTGGGGCCCGCCCACAACCAGCCATCTCACTGGCTCAGCTCCCTTTGAGGGGCAGAATCTCCCTTTTAAAAAATTCATTTTATGTGCATTGGTGTTTTGCCTGTACATATGTCTGTGTGAGAGTGTCAGGTCCCTGGAACTGGAGTTACAGACAGTTGTGAGCTGCCATGTGGGTGCTGGGAATTGAACCCGGGTCCTCTAAAAGAGCAGTCAGTGCTTTTAATCACTGAGTTGTCTTTCCAGCCCTGAGGGCCTGAATCTTTTTTTTTTTTTTTTTTTTCCTGAGACAGGGTTTCTCTGTGTGTAGCTCTGGCTGTCCTGAAACTCTCTCTGTAGACCGGGCTGGTCTCAAACTCAGAGATCCACCTGCGTCTGCCTCCTGAGTGCTGGCATTGTGTGCCACCACCGCCCGGTGAATCTCAATAACAGCAGTTCTTATAACATGTGCCGTGCTGCCCAACTTAAGGATGCTTTCCCTCTGTTGAAAGATTAGGGTCTCAGCCAGGCATTGGTGGCGCACACCTTTAATCCCAGCACTTGGGAGGCAGAGGCAGGTGGATCTCTGTGAGTTCGAGGCCAGCCTGGTCTACAGAGTGAGTTCCAGGACAGCCTCCAAAGCCACAAAGAAACCTTGTCTCAAAAAACCAAAAAAAAGAGAAAGATTAGGGTCTCTGGTCTCTAAGTTCTAAGAGGTTGAAACTGGCTGAACCCAAGTGGAACACCTGCATAAATAGAATGGTAAGGGCGGGGCTTCAGGGATGGCTGCACCCCACTGATCAGACAGTACCCAAGTGTCTTCCCCATTCTGCCTTCTGCTGAAGTGGTTCCATTCTTACTCAAACACTTGTGTAATGATAGCATGATGGCCACCAAAGGGGCCAGCTTGTGTCCCACAGAAGAAGGGCACATCTTTCCTGTGACTACAGTCTCAGAAAGGGTTCCCACAGGAGAAGGGCACATCTTTCCTGTGACTACAGTCACGTCTCAGAAAGGGTTCCCACAGCGACCACTGGGGGTTGGTCATCTTAATCACTAAGTCTGGCCTCCTATGAAAACCTCATGGCCTGAGTTTGGAGGAGGGGGAGTCCCCAGAGGAAGTCAGGGTGCCGTTCTGAGAAAGAGAGACAGAGAGAGATGGTGAGGGGACTTCTGTTATGCCAAGTTCATGGAGGTTGGTGAGGTTGGCCAGCATCTTCCTGGGGTATGAGTTCAGTGTGGTGGGCACACATTCTGGCTCTGGTTTCTCCTTCAGGGTGGTCAGGAGTTGGGACTAGGATGCCATAATGCCCTCCCTCCTTCTTCTCTGATGGCAGTCCTGGTTTCCATGGTCCTTGCAGGAGTCTCATGAGTCTGCATGTGTGAAGTTTGGGTGAGGTTATCCTGGGGTCCCAGGGGGAGTTAGCACTGACCCTTGCCCTACAGAGATCAGCACCTCACAAGGCAGACAGGACAGAGGACGAGCAGACACAGGCATGAGGGAGGGATGGGGTCTTTTGTTTTGTTTTGTCTTTGTTACTGTTTTTCAAGACTAGGTTTCTCTGTGTAGACCAGGCTGTCCTGGGACTCCCTTTGTAGACCAGGCTAGCCTTGAACTCAGAGATCCGTCTGCCTCTGCCTCCTGAGTTTTGGGATTAAAGGCGTGCGCCACCAACGCCCAGCTATGGAGGGTCATTTTTATTCAAGCCACCAAAGATGGGTACAGGGCTGGCACCGGAGAGGAGGGCTGTTTGTATGGAGGAGAGCAGGGCAGGGAGACAGGCCGATGCGGCCAGTTAGCAGCCGCAGCTTAGAAGTGGATGGGTGCACAACAGGGCTGGGCTGGGCTGGGCCTCTTCAGCCTTGCCAAGGAGTTGGGATTCTTTTCTCTTAAGCATGGTTTGGGCAGGGCATGAGGAGTGATGCCATTGAACCTGTGCCTTGGCATGGTCCTGGGTGCGAAGTCAGACTGCATTGGGGCAGTGTGAGGCAGGAGGATAAGTCAAATGAGTCACCTAGTAGCACCTGGCTCGCCCAGGGTTGCCGCTGGCTGATGCCGAATCCTAGGGCAAGAGGTTTCCCACCAACTGGATGATCAGAGTACTTAACTCACAGTGTTCCTTAGACCACGCTTGACCTGCAGGGGAAAGCTCCCTGAGGCCAGGGAGCTTTGCAGATGCTGCAGCAGTGTCTCCGTGTGCTGCCTGGGGACAGGATAGAACATAACACCAATCACTTCCCTTGCAAATCCTGATGCTAAAATGCTCCGGCTGGGTGTGGCGGTGCGTGCCTGTGATCCTGGCTCAAGTGAACTAAGGCTGCTCTGGAATTCCTAGTCCTTCTGTCTCTGCCTCCTCTGTGCTGGGATTACAGACAGGCCCCCCACACAGCCAGGCTTTGCTTTCTTGCTCTTGAAAGTCCCTGGGCAGTGGGTGGTATCCTCTCTGTGACCTATTTAAGTCAGAATCTGTGACCACTGGCCCCCTGGTGGCCATTTGCAATATTGCATCCAGGGACTGAGCCTCCACTAGGCACATCCCAGGCTGTACGCCTCACTGGGGGCACTGGTCACAGGTTGCCCAAGCACAGCTGTGTACCTGTCTTGCATGGAAGCCTTATCCCGTGAGAGCCA
Organism: Mesocricetus auratus; assembly: GCF_017639785.1. Taxonomy (NCBI): domain Eukaryota; kingdom Metazoa; phylum Chordata; class Mammalia; order Rodentia; family Cricetidae; genus Mesocricetus; species Mesocricetus auratus. The sequence goes on along the minus strand of NW_024429194.1, from coordinate 85,849,228 downwards.
GGCTCCTAGGGCATCTACACCAATATAGCACAAAGGGTAAGGCAGCTGCAGGCAAAGTTGGGAGCACTGTGTGTACTGAACACCTACTGTGTGCTGCATACCTCTGCAAATTCCAGAGGCACCATGGGAATGCAAGGCCCTATCACACAGAGAGGGGAGGAGCAGGTAATCAAGGGTTAGGCATGAGGAAGGTACATGGAAGGCAGCCCATGGCCAGGAAATGTAAGTAGCAGAAGGACACTGTCTGCTTCCGACAGAGGCACCAGCACCAGCAACGGCCCTGTGGGGTGAGCCTCCTATGTTGTCTTGGAGGACCTCAAAGGGTGGGTGTTGGACCCTGGCAAGTGGGTGAGGGTAGAATGGGGAGCGAGACAATCCTTGAAAGAGCCAGCAGGAAGCCCCTAGAGGCTATTTTCTTTCTTTTCAATTTGAAATAATCTTAGATTTGCCAAAATGGCAGTTATAGTGGCTATTGGACTCTTTGCCCAGGTACCCCTGATGTTAGCTTCACATTCAACCATATGCAGAGGCTGGAGTTAAAGAACTAACATTATCTCAGCAGCACTCTGTGAGTTTGAGGCCAACCTACCTGGTCTACAAAGCGAGTTCCAGGACAGCCAGGGCTACACAGAGAAACCGTGTCTCAAAAATCCAAAATAAATAAATAGATAAATAGACATTGGTCAGGGCTGGGATGTGTCTCAGAACTTGCCTAGCAGTGTGAGGCCTTAGGCTCCAGCCCCAGAAACAAAAAAGAATATTAACACAATTGTAGACTATAGATTTTAACACAACAATTGTAGACTATAGATTAATCATATTTACTGCTTTTCCTTCTATGGTCCCTTTGGCTTTGTTTGTCTCTTATAAGATCTTGTGGGGCTGGAGAGATGGCTCAGAGGTTAAGAGCACTGGCTGCTCTTCCAGAGGACCTGAGTTCAATTCCCAGCAATCACATGGTGGCTCACAACCATCTGTAATGAGACCTGATGCCCTCTTCTGGCCTGTGGACATACATGCAGACAGAACACTGGATGCATAATAAATAAATAAATCCTAAAAGAAAATTAAAAAAATAAGATCTTGTTATTGTTGTGCCGGGTGGTGACGGTGCACACCTTTAATCCCAGTACTCGGGAGGCAGAGGCAGGCAGATCTCTGTGAGTTCGAGACCAGCTTGGTCTATAAGAGCGAGTTCCAGAACAGCCTCCAAAGCCACAGAGAAACCCTGTCTCCAAAAACCAAAAAAAAAAAAAAAAAAAAAAAAAAAAAAAGATCTTGTTATGTTGTAGCCCTGGCGGGCTTCAAACTCTGGAGCCCTGGGTAGCCTCAACCTTGTGGCAATCCTCCAGCATCCTCCATCTCCCAGGTTAGTGTTAGGGTTACAGTCGCCACCAGTCCCCAGCTCTTTCCGTCCTGGAACATAATGCAGGATCCCTCACTGCATTAGTCACCTGGTCCTTCCTCCTATGGCAGTTCCCTGGCCATTCCTTCCTTACCTGCCTTCCACACAAGGGTTGTGAGCAGGGACACTGACTCCTGGCAGAGTGTACCCATGCTGAGGGAGAGGGCTACTGGGATTATCCAAGCAAAAATGACAGTGACCTTGGGTGGGGGCCGGAGATGACAGAAGCAGGTGGATTTAGAGGACATTTTAGGGGCCCCCAGGGCCACTCCAGTGCTGAGAGCTCAGTCTTCAGGGACACCAACTATCAGTGTAGCAAGACCGGAGGGGACAGGGGTTGTGTGAAAGGAGAAGTGTCCTCATGAAGGCAGCCTCGGCTTACTACTTCAAGAGGAGGGACAGGGCTCACACTGCTGGTGGCTAAGGGACTGAGAAGGGTGAAGGTTGACCCCCAGTTCATGGCAGCCAGGAGTTGGGACACAGTCACTGTTGAGGACAGCTCCTTCATCCCCGGGACCAGCACCCGTGATGCCCGTGAGGTGCCTAAAGGGTTAGTTGCTTTGTAGCTGACAGAAGAAACTGAAGGAGGGAAGTACGAAGCTGCAGTCTAACACGGCAGGGGAGGCGTGGTGGCAGGCGTGGGATTGGTGGCCGGTCACAGTGGGTCTCAGTCAGGCAACGGTTCCCAACCTTGAATACCGTTCCTCATGCAGTGACCCCAAACCATGAAATTATTTTCATTGCTAGTTCATAACTACTGCTATGAGTCATAATGTATGTATCTGTGTTTTCCTATAGTCTTAGGCGACGCCTGTAAGAGGGCCATTTGACCCTCCAGGGGTCACGACCCACAGGTTGAGAGACACTGACCTAAGTGAATGCTGGTGCCCAATGCAGGCTCCCCCGCCCCATGTGTCCTCTCTTTTTTAGAAACTAATTTATTTATTCCTGCGTGGGTGTGAGTTCATATACGTACATGTGCACATGGGTACTGAGCTCAGACTCACATCATCAGGCTCAGCTGAAGCACACTCCCCTGCTGAGCCAAGTACACTCCCCTGCTCAGCTGCAGCACACTCCCCTGCTCAGCCGGCTCACTGGTCCCTGCTTGCTTTCTCGTTTTTTGTTCACTTGGGGATCCCAGCACAGGGGGTAAAGTTGCCCACACTTCAGCTGGGCCTTCTTCAATTAACCCAGTCTAGAAACCCCCATAGATGTGTCCCCCGGGTGAGCGTATCCCGTTGACGATGTTGACTGTCACATGCAGTAGTCTGGTTAGGTGCTGATTCTGCTCTGTGCAGATACACAGGTGCCCACTCACCAACAACTGCCATATCTGTGCACATTTCCAGCGCCTGGGATGAGCCTTGGAGCAGGAGGGGTAGGAAGAGTCTTCAGGTGTAGGTATAGGCATGGCCACTATGCCCTGGCACCCACCAAAGGGTTTCTTACAAGTTGGGATGGTTTCTGGGCATTCCACCCAGGGAGTAGAAATGAGCAGCTCCTGGTCCATCTCCCCCTCTCCGCACTCCAAAGCGCTGATCTCCTTGGATCTATCCATGACCTTCTCGCTCTGGCATCACTCCGCCAGTCATTGTGAATGCCTGGCCTGGCAGCAGCCGGGAGCCTAAGCCTGTCTCAGCCTGAGTGGGAAGGGTGCACCTCTTTGATTAGACACTGAAACCTATTAGCAGCAGGCTGGTGGATGCCATGATTTTTCTGTCCTTCCTGGATCCCTCTCCTCACTTTAAACTTCCTCATTTCTCTCCAGACTCCAGCAGTGGTGGACAGAGTGCTGGCCAGCACTGGGCAAAGCTTCGGGCAGAAAGTGGCTACTTCTCCTTGGAACGACATCGCTCAGGGCAAAACCAGGCTTCCTCCGGGACACCACCTAGTGGACCTCGGGCCACCACCCAGGCTTCTTCTGCTCAAAGGGCTGCTTTCCAGGATGCTTCTGCACAAGAAACCTCCCAAGCTTCCTCTATATCCCAAAACACCCAAAGGGACACCCCCAGAACCTTAGCCACACAGCGGAGTAGCCCCAGAATGTCCTCTCCTTCAAGAGTGTCCCAGAGGGACACTCCTAGAACCATGTCCACCCAGCAAAGCAGCACCCCACTTTCCTCTCCCCTCAGAGCCACTCAAGGGAGCCTCAAGACCTGCACACCACAAAATGGCCCCCACGATGCATCGTCTCTTTGTGTCCAAGCCTCCTCTCCCAACAGAACCACCCAGAGGGACAACCCCAGGAACACCTCTCCCAACAGAACCACCCAGAGGGACAACCCCAGGAACTCCTCTCCCAACAGAACCACCCAGAGGGACAACCCCAGGAACTCCTCTCCCAACAGAACCACCCAGAGGGACAACCCCAGGACTCCCTGTGCCCAAAGGGACAACCCAAGGACTCCCTGTGCCCAAAGGGACAACCCAAGGACTCCCTGTGCCCAGAGGGACAACCCAAGGACTCCCTGTGCCCAGAGGGACAACCCCAGGAGCTCCTCTCCCAGCAGAATCGCTCAGAGGGACAACCCAAGGACTCCCTGTGCACAGAGGGACAATCCCAGGAGCTCCTCTCCCAGCAGAAGTACCAAGCAGGACAACCCCAGGACTCCCTGTACCCAGAGGGACAATCCCAGGAGCTCCTCTCCCAGCAGAAGTACCAAGCAGAACAACCCCAGGACTCCCTGTACCCAGAGGGACAATCCCAGGAGCTCCTCTCCCAACAGAACTACCCAGAAGGACAACTCCAGAACTTCCTGCAGACTACAGAACACCCCCAGGACTCCTCCTACCCAAGGAGACAAGACTACAGCCTCCTGTAGCAAATGGGAGCATCTCCGAAGCGCTTGCACCCAACAAGACAACCCAAGACCACCATCTTCCTTCCAACAAGACAACTCCGGGGCTTTCTCTCAAGGCTGCACCCAAAAGGACAACCCAGGACCATTATCTTCCCGCCATGCCACTCCGGGGAGTAGCTCCAGGAACCCTTCTCCCCACCGTACCAACAAAGATATCCCTTGGGCCTCCTTTCCCCTTCGGCCAACCCAAAGTAGTGCTCCTCGAACCTCATCTCCATCTCGCACCAAACAAAACCAGGTGCCTTGGGCATCCATTTCTCTCCGGCCAACCCAAGGGGACAGGCCTCAGACCTCAGCTCCTACCAGACTCGCCCATCACGCCCCTCCCCAGCACTCCTCGCCCTCCCTGGCCTCCTCCTCTTCTCGTAACCCCGGCCATGCGGGTGCCTCTCGGACTTCACCGCCTCTGCACCCCGCACCACGAGGGGTTCCCCAGACCTCTTCAGAGTCCTCCCAGCCGTCATGCGCTGTGTGTATCGGGCACAGGGACGCACCTCGTGCCTCTTCACCCCCTCGCTGTTTTCAGTACGACCCTTTCCCCTTTTTTCCAGATCCCCGCTCGTCTGAGAGCGAGTCGCCCCACCACGAACCCCCCTACATGCCACCTGCAGTGTGCATTGGGCACCGCGATGCCCCCCGGGCCACTTCACCCCCTCGTCATACCCAGTTTGATCCCTTTCCCTTCCTCCCCGACACATCAGATGCTGAGAACGAGGCCCCGCAGCATGAACCCCCACAGTTTCCCCCACCAGTGTGCATTGGGTACCGCGATGCCCCCCGGGCCTCCTCCCCACCACGCCAGTTTCCCGAGCCCTCTTTCTTCCAGGATCTCCCCCGGGCCAGCACAGAGAGCCTTGTCCCTTCCACAGACTCTCTGCATGAGCCTCCCCACATCCCCCCTCCTGTATGTATTGGGCACAGAGACGCTCCCTCCTTTTCTTCCCCACCACGCCAGGCCCCCGAGCCTTCCCTCTACTTCCAGGATCCTCCTGGGACCAGTATGGAGAGTCTTGCCCCTTCCATCGACTCTCTGCACGGCTCTCCACTGCTGCCCCCTCAAGTATGCATCGGCCATCGGGATGCACCCAGGGCCTCCTCTCCTCCCCGCCACCCACCCAGTGATTTAGGTCTCCTGGCTCCCTCCCCTCCCCCAGGTAGCTCAGGCTCTCGGGGCTCAGCACCCCCAGGGGAAAGCAGACACAACTTGGAGAGGGAGGAGTACACCATGCTGGCCGACCTGCCCCCACCCAGAAGGCTGACCCAGAGGGGGCCAGAGCCCCAAGCACAGGGCAGCAACGAGGGCCGTACCCGCAGCCCTGGCCGGGCAGAGGTGGAGCGCCTCTTCGGGCAAGAGCGCAGGTGAGCCAGGGCAGGGGCAGCCAGATGGGCAGGGGAGGAGAACAGCTGGAAAGTTCCAGAAGCATGGATTCAAGCCCTGCTGCCCACTGTCTGTGCGGTCTTGGGCAAGCCACTGTATCTCTCTGTCTGTATATTAGGGTGTTTTTTACTGAGGCTGAAGTAATGCTATGGGTAGCCAAGTAGTGAAAAAAAAAATCTGGTGTCTGGCAGGCTAAATCTGGGGTCAAAGCTACCCTGTATCTGTGATACCTGCTTAAAGCAATTTAATCTACTTGGGCCTCAGTTTCTTCGCCTGTCAAATGGGAAGACTAAAAGCACATTGATTTATTTCAGTGAGGCTTAACTCTTGAAGGGTTTGATCCAGAGTAATGTTTCTTCCCTGTACCCATGACTTTTTTCCTGTACATTGCAGGAAGACAGACACGCTAGTTTTACATATATGGCCAGCGGCTGGGGATTTAGCTCAGTGGTGGAATACTTGGCAACACACACAGGCCCTGGGTTTGAACCACAGAACTAAGTAGATAAGTGCCCTGGCTTTCATTCCTCTGGGCACTGGGGATGGATCCCAAGATGTGCACCTGCCAAGGAAATACTCTGCCTCATCCCAGAGCTTTCTGAGAGCTCCTAGTGTCACGGACAGAAGCTAGGCATTACTTTCCTGGGACACAGCCACAGAGTCCCAAGTCCTAGTGTCCTGTGGATGTCCTGGGAACCAGTAGTATGTCACACGGGAGAGGAAAACATCCCTTTCTGCTCTGGCTGGGATTTCTCTCCTCAGCAGAGCTAGCCTCCGAGGTTTTGGAGATGCCGTTCCACTAATTAGAGACAAGAGAAATGGGGGAAGGGGAGTGTCTAGAAATCTGGAAACTTCCCCTGTATTATCTGGTGGGTTTTAGTATCTGACTGAGTGGGACAGTCCTCACCATGACGTAAATCTAGAGCATTTCCAAAACCCTGCCCCTGCTTTTTCTTTTGGTTTTTCAAGACAGGGTTTCTGTGTAGCCTTGGCTGTCTGCAACTTGCTGTGTAGACCAGACTGCCTGTGAAACCACAGATCTGCCTGCCTCTGCCTCCCAAGTGCTGGGTTTAAAGGCGTGTGCCACTGCCTGCCTCCAGCACTGTGAGATTCTTCTCTTCACTGCCCCTGAGGAGGCAACATTTCTGTAAGATCTGAATTTGAATGAGAACCTTCCTTCCTTCCTTCCTTCCTTCCTTCCTTTCCTTTCCTTTCCTTTTTCCTTTGCTTTTGTGTTTGTTTTTTGAAGACAAGATTTATCTGTATAACACCCCTGTCTTGGAACTCACTCAGTAGACCACACTGACCTGGATCACCGAAATCCCCTTGCCTTTGCCTCCCTGCTGGGACTAAAGATATGCGCCACTGCCCAAAGAGAAGTCTTGTTTCTTATTCAAATGCCCATTCCAGTAAACTGGATCCATTCACTAGCCAAGAGAGAACCTTCATTGACCCTCACACTTTGGTCTTTACAAAGAAAGGAAAACCACTTTGGAGGGAGGAATGGGTTCGAGACAGGGTCTCATCGCAGCCCAGATTGAAACTGAAGTCACTGAGCAGCTGAGGACCTTAAACCCCAGATCTCCCTGCCTTCCTCTCCCAAGTGCTGTGTTGAGGATGCCCAACCATGCTGGGTCTGCAACATAACTCATAAGTATTGTCTCTTGTAGTTGCTCATTTGTGAAATAGGGTAGCCCAGGTTGGCCTTGGACTTCAGGTTCTCCTGACTCAGGCTCCTGAGTGCTGGGATTGCAGGCCCACAGCACCACACTGGACTCTCACAGTTGCTTCTGTCCACGCTGCTCCCCATCCTAGTGTATTGTCTTCCCATCTGTTTTATAACTTTGGGGTACTTTCCCTGTTTCCAGGTGGAATACCATTTGCCCTCTGAGGACGGTATGCGTTTGCATCCGAGGCAGAGCTTGTGAGGCTGGGCATGGGGTGGGCTGGGCTGCATTTTCATTGTCTCCCATTTACTCTTCTGACATATTTACTGAGCATCTACTTTGCCCAAGCATTGTTCTGAGCCTGGAACATTTTTCTAGAAGGATCATGTCAAAGACTTAGGCATTTGGTTGGTGTTTTAAGCCATCCCCTGTTGTGGGACCTCTACAATTTCTCCCATCCCCTTAAATGCCTGAATTTTGAAACATTCTTCCTTGGATCTGCTAAACACGGTGTCTTTGTTTTGTTTTTAAAGAGGGTCTCACAATGTAGCCCTAGTTGTCCTGGAACTTGCTATTTAGACCAGGCTAGCCTAGAACTCATAGAGATCCACCTGCCTCTGTCTTCCAGTGGCTGGGGTGAAAGGTGTGCTCCATCCTGCCCTATTGCTTTTTTGACACCATTTGGAGGCCCACACACCCACCTGAGTACCAGAGGAAATTCATTCCCTTGGTCATCCAAGGTGCAGCCGTGTCAACCCTTGGGAGGAAGAGGTGACTCTGGGTAGGTCCCATTCAGAAGAGCTGGGTTCCCACAGAGGGGCTCAGAATCTCCTAGGTGTCTTCAGTGCTGTCTTTCAAAGATTATGAGGGATAAGAGAAGACATATTGGAAGGAATGACTATTGAGCAGCTGGAGTTTGTATGGAAAACACACGTTTGAAAGAAAGAGACCAAACTCTGCTCTTCCCCACTTGGTCCCCATCTTGTTTGGGATATTGAATTTTGGGACTTTCATAGAAACTCCTGGACCTCAGTTCTGGGGGAAATTTGTTCAAAGGCCTCAAATTTGATTAAAAACGGAGCCTTGAAATACTGGTGGTAGTAGTGGCGCACGCCTTTAATCCCAGCACTTGGGAGGCAGATCTCTGAGTTCAAGGCCAGCCTGGTCTACAGAACAAGTTCCAGGATGGCTAGTACTACACAAAGAAACCCTGTCTTGGGCAGGGTGGAGCCTCGTCATGAAACCCTAAAGCTTAGAATCTGGGGACCTTAGGACTGTTAAGGACTCCAACAGCTTCCAGATCTAATTCCTTTTTTTTCTTTTTAAGATTTATTACGTGTACAGTGTTCTGTCTGCATGTATGTCTGCAGGCCAGAAGAGGGCCCAGATCTCATTGTAGATGGTTGTGAGCCACCATGTAGTTGTTGGGAATTGAACTCAGGACCTCTGGAAGAGCAGTCAGTGCTCTTTTTTTGTTTTTGTTTTTTGTTTTTTGTTTTTTCGAGACAGGGTTTCTCTGTAGCTTTGGAGGCTGTCCTGGAACTCACTTTGTAGACCAGGCTGTCCTCGAACTCACAGAGATCCGCCTGCCTCTGCCTCCCGAGTGCTGGGATTAAAGGCGTGCGCCACAAACGCCCGGCTGCAGTCAGTGCTCTTAACCTCTGAGCCATCTCTCCAGCGCCCACATCTAATTCCAATGACAGGACAACAGCAAAGCTGGATACACACTTTCGGTTGGTTTGAGACAGGGTCTCCTGTAGCCTAGGCTGGCCTCCTACTCTCCGTGTAGCCAGTGATGCCCTTGAACACCTGGCCTCCCTTCCCCGCCTCCTGAGCACTGGGATCGCAGGTGTCATCACTACCCATGGTCCGTTCCTTCTGCAAACTTCTGCAGTGTTCTGCGTGGTTCTTCAGCCGTGGGCAGACTTCAGAGAGGCAGCCTCCGCTCTGGGTTCTGCTCAGCTGTCAGTCATGGCCCGCTCATCTGTATGTTCTACTCCCGTTTACCGTGCTGGGTCTTCCACAGGCCTCTCTCCGTGGCCAGTCTAGCCGAGACCCGGTGGTCAGACCCCACAGGAGGTGCCTGTTCGTGGAGGCTGAGGGGGAGACTGTTCTCAGAGTCTATTAGCTTTGTAACAGTGACGCCATGTTGAATGTGACCGTGGCCACTCATTGTTAACCCCCACGAGTATCTGGAACTGAGGATTTTGACACAGGCTGAAGGTGATCTCTGTTGGGTATGGAGACATTTGCTAGTGACCTTTTTGGGATTGTCAGGTTGGAGAGAATGTCTCTTTGCAGCCACCTGGCTAGGAGCTCTTTTGCCCATGGCTAGAAGTCCAGGGTTCTCAGAGCTGAGTCCTGGAGCTCTGTTAACTCCAAGGGGGACACAAAATACAGCTGGCTTAATAAATCCTCAGCTTGGGGCTGGAGAGATGGCTCAGAGGTTAAGAGCACTGACTGCTCTTCCAGAGGTCCTGAGTTCAGTTCCCAGCACCCACATGGTGGCTCACAACCATCTGTAATGAGATCTGGCGCCCTCTTCTGGCCTGCAGGCACACATGCATACAGGAAACTGTATACATAATAAATAAAGAAAAATCTTAAAAAAAAAAAAGAAGTCCTCAGCTTGCATATGGGGAAAGGACAGAAAGAATGGGAGAATGAGGCACCTAATGTTCCCTTGTCCCCAAAGTAGGCTATGCAAGGCTAAGTGGGGCCTGGCACACAAACACTTGGCATCCAGAACATAGGAAGTGCTCAATAAACATTTTCTTAAACATTGTGACTATTTTTTTCTCAGTGCCTGGTAAACAATAGATGCTCAATAAATATGAATTCCCACAAGGACCAGTCCAACCTTTGTCAGGGGTGGCTGGAGGGTAATAGGAAGTGCTGGGTGAGGCCAGAGGGAGCCATGGCAAAGAGCTGCCCCTTCCCACCCTGCTGCCTTCACTCTCCTGTGTCTTCTTCATGGCCTTAGGAGTCAGATTAGATAGTGCTGACTGTCCCCATTTTCCAGAAGGGGAAACTGAGGCCCTGAGAGGGTCATCCTCACTTTGGGTTTTCTCTTCTCAGGGGTGGGCTGGGAATGCTGGGTGCTGGAATGGAGTCCCAAAGGCCCTCTGGAACAGCTACATTTACTTATAGGAAGTCGGAGGCACCAGGGGCCTTCCATGCCCGGGATGAGGGACGGTCACAGCGGCCCAGCCAAGGTCAGAGCCAACTTGGAAGACAGTCCAGCCCCGCCCCCAGCAGGCAGGTGAGCACAGCTAGGTACCAGCCCTCGTGAGTGGTCACCACCTCTCCCCACAGCCTTGGTTCCAGGCAGATGTCCTGGGCAGGGAGGTCCTCTGTGAGAAAGGCAGGGCCCCAGCATGGGATCATACTGCACTCTCTGCAAGGGCCGGAAGCTCTTGGCAAGATGTGGAGGACTCCATATAAGTCCTGTGAAGACAGGCCCCTCAGAGCTGTTCCTATGGAGGCGTCTGCTATCTTGAGATCTCGGGGAGCCTCGGGTGCGTCAGGGACTGCCTCGTCCAGCACAGGGATTGGATCTCAAATGAAACCTAGAGGACAAGCACACCCCAATGGTACAGTTACCATGGTGGAAATTCGGGCACCTGATAGCTTAGGTTGGAAAGACTATCTTAGGGAGGGGAGCCCAGAAAGTGAGCAGCTCTCTTTCTGGAACCGAGAAGATTGTGCGAGAGGAGAGAGCACATGCTAGAGAGCCAGCTGAGGCTTTCTACCTGCTTTGGGCTAGTCATCTAGGAAGGCACGGCCCCACCTCACAGCCCCCCTCATTGTGGGCTTGGCTAAGACAGACCGCGACTACCCAGTGCAGTCTGGAATCTCACCCACACCTTCAACTCATCCACAGGTGACCAAGCCCTCTGCCAAGCAGGCGGAGCCAGCCCACCGGAGCCGAACAGAGGCCCCACGTCCTAAGAGTCCTGAGAAGCGGCCTGAGGGAGACCGGTGGCTCCAGAGGTCCTCAGCACCTGCCAGGACATCAGCCCGGACACCTGAGAGGAAGGCTCAAACAGAGAAACATCTAGAGAGTGGCTGCACCGGCCTGAGGCAGGCCCTGGGAGGGTGGCAGAGTCAGGAAGAGCTGTCGGGACCCCAAAGTCCTAACAAACACCCAGAGAAGAGCTGGGACAGTCAGGAGGAGGGTCCAGGCCTGGGGGGCTGGCCAGAGCTTGGGAGTTCCAGCCTGGAGGGAATATGGAGGGGCCCTCCTCAGGAGCACAGGGAAAGGTGGGGACAGTCAGAGACCTGGGAGCAGCTTTCCTGTAGTGGGCTGCAGGGGGGGCCACCAAGGGGCCAAGGTAGTCTTCAGGAGTTGCCCAGGCCTCACCAGCCTACAACCCCCCCAGACAGCGCCTGGGCAGGCCCAGCAGAATGCTTGTGTGCCCTGCATCCTGAGGCCAGCACTGCCATGGGCTGGAGGGCTGAGGGAGCATCCCCACATCAGTATAGTCCCGAGAAACCACCCGACCTGGACTGGAGGGACCTACTGGGCCTTCTCCGGGCACCCGAGGATGGGGCCTGGGCCCGACTCCCAAGGCTGGACTGGGAAGGCCTGTTGGAGCTCCTGCAGGCTCGGCTGCCCCAGAAGCACCCGGCTGGGCACTTGTGTGACCCAGCCAGGGCTTCAGAACCAGAGCTGGGTTCCCCAGGAACAGAGGACACCCTGAAGACAGAGACGCTGACCCAGCCTGAAGGATGGGCCACGACCACCCAAGCCAATGGTCATAGCCCTGGGCAGCAGTCTGAGAGCCCAGCACAGCTACCCAGCCCTGCCGGTACCTTCACCCAGTGGCCAAAAACCAAAGTGACGAGTGGACCAACATCTTCGCCTCTGGAGCAGACAAACCACCTAGGGAGCCACAGCCCACCAGACCAGGCGGTAAGTCTGTCCCGTATCTGAAGGGTGTCTAGGAAAGTTCCAAACTGTGTGCTCTCCCCCACTCCCCGACAGCATCCGGCAGTGGTGTCACTAGCTCACAGGCAGAGTGCTAGGCCACATGGGCCACACACAGTGAAGAGGCAGTTGCCCCTGTCCTCAGCTTGTGGATGATGAAACTGAGCCCATACTCATTAGAGTTTCCCAGGAGATCCTGCAGGAGTTTTGTGTGATAAATGACAAAGTACCCACTCCGAAGCCCTGCTTACCGCCTCTCCCCACCACCACCCTGTGGCTGTTCTCAGTTAATTACCTAATTCAGCACCAAGGCACCAGGGGTGCCGGGTCAGATGACATCAGCGGAGGGGTGGGGTGGGGTGGGCAATGCTGTGTCCCAGAAGCTGCCAGCTTGTTGTAGTCTGACTTGTCACAGGGGAGGTGGGAGGTCACAGAGACTGGGGTTCCTCTACTTGAGACTAGAGGCTTAAGGTCCCTTGGAGACTAGAAGACGTGACAGGAGGGATGGAGACCCTCTGGCCACTTCAGTAGCTTAGGCAGAGAGAAGAGGCAGCAAAATGGTCACCGGCTAATCACAGTAGCCAAGGTGGATCCAGTGCTGTACCTGGTGATGCCTCCAAGCCCAGAGCATTGCCGGAGAGCAGGGTGGGGCCGCCCTCTGGCTGCAGTTCTATAGAAACACCATGTGTGTCAGTCCAGCATGAAGGGCTTCTCATGGATGACAGAGCAGAGAGCCCACCAGGTCCTACTGGGGCTCCTGGTACATCTCTAATGAAGATCCTTGCCATGGCATTCAAGGCCTTCCTCTTCCTTTCTCCCCACACTTTGCTGTCACTGCACTGGGCTTGCCGGAGGGCTCTGCGCACGTGTCTTTACACTTGCTGTTTCTGGTGCTGAGATGACCCCACCTTCCCTGGTAACCCACCAAGTGTCTGTTCATTGTCTAAGTCCTAGGTCTAGCATTCTGTCCTCCAATACTGACTCCACCCTGGGGCTAGTGACGGTCCCCTTCTGGGCCTCACAGTTTTGCTTCCATCCGTCTGTCACATGGGACCTTCACTTCCCCTTAGAATCATGGGCATTGTCTAGGGATGCGGCTCAGTGGCGGAGCACTTGCGGAGCATGCTCAGAGTCCTGGGTTCAGCCTCCAGCATCATAAAACAAGCAAGCATGAGCTCCGAAGGGGCGGAGGCTGTGATCACTGTATCTCTGGATCTCATAGAGATCTCTGAGCCCAGAGAGGAGATGGTTCAGCTCAGTGGATGACAGACCAGTGAATTCACGGATGCGTCATCGCACACGGGAGAGCGACTGGGTGGGACAGCGGCTGGGTGATGGGTAGGCAGTGGGTGAAGGATGGCTGAATGGGTGACGGTGGGGTTAGGTAAACGGGGTGATGGGTAGTGGTGGCTGTTGGGTGATGGTTGAGCCTATGGTTGGGTGGGCAAACATTAAGTGGAATATGATGGGGGGATATGGACGAATGCATGTTCGATCAGTGATGATGACCGCTGGAAGGATGGAGAGACGGGGTGAATGGATGGGAGGGTACGAGATGGCAGACGGATGGCCAGATGATGACTAAACGCAGGGTGGTTGTAGAATGGGTGATGGACAGTGACGAGCAGTGGGTGATGGGGGTAACATAGGAGATGTGGGGTGGGTTAGGGTTAGGGATTGGCAACACGAACCTAGCGATATTGGGCGTGCAGAAAATAACCGGGCAAACCGGAGGGTAGATGGATGGGTGAATGGTGGGGGATGACCTAGGCTAAGCTGCATTCTTTCTTCTCTTCAGTTCCAGCCGGAGGAGCCTGAGGCGTCAGAACCAAGCAGAGGCGAAGACTCGCTGGCTGACCAGAAGCAGGCTGACTCGGTAGTCGGGGCCTAGACTTGGGCACATGGGGAAGGGGGGAGGAAAGGGAATCAGGCTGGAGGTGGGGTGAGCTCCTCCAAAGAGCTCTGGAGCCGTCTAGACCCAGGCTGGCTCTGCTATGAGGCCTTGAGAAGAGAAACTTAGGGGGAGGTGGTCAGCAGACACCCCCTCATTGTGTGGGGACACGGGTGGGGATGGTACTGGGATCAGAAGCCCTGCTTCGCGCTTACCGGCATACTCTCTTTCCTGAGCAAATGGCAGCTTTACCCCAATAGTTCCTGAGGGCAATGTTCTTTTGGGTCTAGAGGCTGGGCCAGGCTTCCTGGGTGGGGCTGGGCCTTGCTTCCTGGAGCTGGGGTCAGGGGTAGTAAAGTGGGGTAGGGAGGTGCTGCTGCGCCTGTAGGGCCCTAAAGGCTCTCCAGGGTCCTGGAGGGTGGAGCCATATGCAGGGTAGACCAGGGAGCCTGCCTGGAGGCTGGCGGTAGCAGCATAGCTGTGCCCTGCTCTTCTCTGCAACTTGCAAACAGACCTTTCTCACCAGAAACTTCTGAAGGGGTAAGGGCAGAGGCAGAGGCAGAGGGGCAGAGGCAGAGGGGCAGAGGGGCAGAGGCAGAGGCAGAGGCATTCAGCAGGCAGGTAGCATGAGCCAGGAGACTGTTCCCTGTGCTGCTCCCTGAAAAGCCAAGGTGACAAGCCACTTGAGTCTGGCCCTGCAACTGAGCAGAGCTGGGGACAGATGTGTGGTTGGACTCTGGTGTCCTACCCAGGGCCCTTACCAGGCTTTTTCCTTGGGGCCACCAACCAGCTCCCAAATCATGACACAGGGACTTACTAGTTATGAATGCTCGGCCTCGCTTAGGCACGGCTCTGACTAGCTCTTTTAACTTATTAGTTATGAATGCTCGGCCTCGCTTAGGCACGGCTCTGACTAGCTCTTTTAACTTATTAGTTATGAATGCTCGGCCTCGCTTAGGCACGGCTCTGACTAGCTCTTTTAAGTTAGCCTTTTCTCTTTATCTCCCTTTGCCTCCAGGGTTATTGCCTTTGGGGCTTATCGCCTTTCCCACTTCTGTACACCTGGCTCTCACTGCCTCTCTGTGTCTGCCTGGCGGCTGCCTGGCTTCTTACAGGGAAGTGTCCTTTGTTCTCTCCTCCCGTTTCTCTCGTCCTTCCCTTTCTTGAGCCTCGATTTCTCCTCCCATTTATTCTCTCTGCCCACTAGCCTCACCTAGCCCTCTCCTACCTAGTTACTGGCCATTCAGCTCTCAATTAGAACAATCAGGTGCCTCAGGCAGGCGAGGTGGACACAGCTTTACATAATTGACCAAATGCAGCACAAACAAAGGTAACACCCTTCACACAGTTAAAGTGATATTCTGCAACATAAACAAATGCAACACACCCTTGCCTGGTTAAAATAACATTCCACAACAAGGCTCCCTCTGCTCCCAGTCCCTATCCTTGTCCAAACTGCTTCCTGGCTCTGTCCTGTCTGTGTGCCTCTGTCTATTTGGTGGTCAGTCTTCCGATCTGTGAAATGGGGAGGGGACAGAGGACTGCCATCACTAATAGGGGCGCTGACAACTTCACTCTTCCTCTTTTGGGCTGATTTCTTCATGCTTCCTGGAGCCTGGGCTTTGTGAGAAAAGAGGAAATTAGCAATACGGAAAGCCCCCTAGGCCACCTCTACTGAACAGAAGTGTTAACTGCCTCATTCATTTATTCATTCACTCATTCCTACTCAGAGCGCTTTGTGAGCACCTTCTGTGTGGTGGTGTGGGTTGAAGTGAGCCAGAGCAGTGCCATGTGGTGCTCCGGGGAGCACTCCTTTCCTCAGACCACACTCTCAGGTACCTGAGCTTTGATGCTTCAAACTGCACTTGCAGAGACTTGCAGATTCCAGCCAGAGGACAGGGAAGCTCTGCCTCCTCCTCAGCCTGTAGCCTGCTGTGTGGCTTTGGGCCAGTCCCTCTGCTTTGCTGGTGACTCAGCTGCCTCCCAAAGATAACTTTGAGATGGAAGCACTAGGACTCTGCGATAGCATCTGTGTCACATCTGTGACTCATTCCTTTCATGTTAATGCCCCGAAGGCTAGGCAGGCAGCAAAGGTGGTGAGGACAGGAGTTGGTCCCCAGGCGGTCCTGCTGAGAGTACAAAGGACCTGGAGTCTCCACATCTTTCCCACATTTCAAGAGAAATGAGATATATGTATTTAACTTTTAGTTTTGTTTCTGGTTTTTGTTTTTTTTTTGAGACAGGGTTTCTTTGTGTAGTCCTGGCTGTCCTGGAACTCACTCTGTAGACCAGGCTGGCCTCAAACTCAGAAATCCTCCTGCCTCTGCCTCCCAAGTGCTGGGACTAAAGCATGTACCATCACTGCCCTTCTTCTTCTTCTTCTTCTTCTTCTTCTTCTTCTTCTTCTTCTTCTTCTTCTTCTTCTTCTTCTTCTTCTTCTCCTCCTCCTCCTCCTCCTCCTCCTCCTCCTCCTTCTTCTTCTTCTTCAATACTTTTTTTTTAATTTTAAAAAGGTTTATTTGTTTATTATGTATAATGTTCTACCTGCATGTATGCTTGCAGGTCAGAAGAGGGCACCAGATCTCATTACAGATGTTTGTGAGCCACCATGTGGTTGCTGGGATTTGAACTCAGGACCTTTGGAAGAACATTTTTTTTTTAATGTGGTTTTCAATTTGAGCCTCATGAGGCTCAGGTAGGCTTCAAACTTGCTATGTTGCTGAAGCTGGTCTTGAACTCCTGATCCTCCAGAGTCCACTTCTGAAGCGCTGAGATTGCATATACTACCACACCTGGCCCAAATTTCTTGGTTACTAACATGATGGATGTGCACCATGTGAGCTAAATGTCTGTAACCTGTATCCTCTCCTTGGCAGCCTGCAGTTTGACCTAGGCTTTCTAACACAGTCCCAAGGATGCATGGAGTCCTAGGGGCCCTGTTGGTCAAACACTATGCAGTGCGAGCAAGATAACCAATTTTTTCCTTTGTAACTCTGACAGGGGACGTGGGTGGGAGCCCTGGGCCTTTGCAGTAGCAGAAGAGTCAAGGGAGGCTGTGGCCAGGGATGCCCCATCCCACCAAAGGGACCTAAGCCAACACTGGACCCTGTTTGACAGGCAGACAAGAGGCCAGCAGAGGGCAAGGCTGGGAGCCCACTCAAGGGCCGACTGGTGACTTCGTGGCGGATGCCCGGGGACCGGCCAGCGCTGTTCAATCCGTACCTGCTGTCTCTGGGGGTCCTCAGGTGGCAAAGGGTAGGCTGGCTCCTGAGGGGTTGGAGGGGAGAGGGTGGATAGAGAAGGGAAGCAGGGAGGAGGCTGTGGCTAGCCAAGAAGAAGGGGACTGAAAGGGAGGAGTGGGGGAGCATCATGGAAGGCGAGGACACTACCAAGCTCCGTCAGGCTCAGAAGGTGGGCTTTTCCTCTCTGGTGCAGGGCACAGATCCTGAAACTCTGGGTAATCTCCAATCAGCAACTGCTGGCCTGGGCCAGGGAGCCAGGTGGCGGGAGGGGAGATGGAGCCTGAAGGGGCTCTAGATCACACAGTGTCTCAGACCTGGGCCTGGGCCAGTTTCACAAAGATCTGGCCTTACATAACCCATCGCCTGCCCAGAGAGGCCTGTAAACATGGGGCCTCTGGTCGGGGCTTCCTCCAGGGCAAGGAGAGGAGGTAGCTATGACTTGTCCCCTCCTGCCCCTTCACAGCGGGCAAGAAGCGATCAAGGGCTGGCTTTGGGGGTTAAGTGCGTCAGTGACTGGGTGACTCCTGTGCTTTCTTGTTGGTGCTGGGCCCTTGGAGACAGATGCCTGGCTTACAGAGGTGGGCACCGAGGCTCACAGAAAGGAGCCGACAGCCGGGATAGCTCTCACAGGGCTGGTTTTTGCACAGTCCCGAGCGAGAGAGTTCCAAAGGAAGCCAGAGCACTGCATGTCACGTGTGTCACATCTGTCAGCTGGGGTGATTGATGGAGCTGCCCAGATACTGGGAGAGGGGGGCTGCTCAAGCACTGCTTTCCATCTGTGGCATGGATTCCCGCCTGCCATCCCCACAGGGAGGGGCACCCAAGGCAGCCAAGAGGACACCTGGGCAGTGGTCCTTCAAGCCGAGGGCAGGATTTGCCTTATCAAACTAACTACAGGTCACCAGCACACAGCAGGGCTGGGAGGAGCGTAGGGAAGGCCTTGGTGAGAGAAGCGGGAGTTATGACAACAGGTGTCTCTGGACGCCCAGAATGCCCCGGAAGGACAGACCTTTGTACTCTGGACCGCCGTGTCTGTGCACACTCACGGCACTGCCAGCAGCTATTGTGGACCTACTATCCTCCCCAGCCCCACGTCCCATGCGGGGTTGCCTGACTGTGTTTGGTCCTCTTCTCGAGGACCAGTAGGTCCATGTGGCCCACATTCTAATGAGGAACTGAAGTCTCTTGTTCCATGTCACACATGGGTGCACCCGAGATGCAAACCCTGCTCTGGCAGATCGGAGCATTGAATATTTACAACCCCACCCCGTGTCTGACCTCGATGGCTGACCTCGAATAGCCATCTGGCAGCCCATAGGTACCCTTAGTTACCCAGGTGTGTTTCCTGCCAGATAAATGGCGGCTGAGGCTTAGTGAGTCTGGGGCAATGATCTTTTCATCTGGGGACTAAAATTGTAAACACCAGAGACAGAACTGTCTGAGGCCCCTCTGAAGATTGCTGAAGAGTCAGAAAACAGGCTGGAATTCTAGCTCTGCTTGTACCAGGCTGTGTGCTCTGGGCCACTGTCTCCTTCCCTGAGTCCTACCTTAGAGTCCTCAGGAGAGATGTGACTCGACACTGAGTATCCTCCAAGTATGTTGGCTGCACTCTTTGCCAGCAAGAGTCACTTCCGGGCCCCTGAAGCTCCCTCCACACCTCTCTTCTGCTAGAGTGAGCTGTGGTCCCTTCGTTTGCATATTCACTTAGTTAACCAGTGTTTACTGAGGGTATACTGTAGGCTAAGGCCCCGGCCTGGCCTCACAGATAAAGACATGCTCCATTATTGCCCACAGGGAGAGAGTGCACAGAGGCAAATACTGTGACAGGCACCTGGGTAATGACACTGTAGCAGAGGGACAGGCAGGTGCAGGGAGCACTAACAAGGGCTCGGATACTGGAGTACTCGACAAAGATATGAATTGGAGGAGCGTGGAGCAGTCACATATGGGGAGCACTGAATGAGGAGCAAGACGTAGGAAGACAAGGGAAAAGGGAGACAGATAGGGAGCGTTAGGCAAAGGGTTGGGCAGAAGGAGCTCTGGGCAAGGAATCAGATGCATGGAGCACTGGATGAGGGGGGAGGATGCTGGAGCTGGAACCCAGAACTTTGTGTCGCTGTGCTGTATCACCTAGCTGTGCCCCTGGCCCTGTCGGATGACAGGAGCACCAGGTGAGGGAGGGGAGCTTTGAGCAGTGAGTTTCTAAGTCTGGCTGGAATATGTGGCTCTGTTTAGCCTGAGGCTTGAAGGGTGGAGAATTTTCCAGACATCATTTTGTGGGGTAGCAGGAGAGAAAACTCTGTGTGTGTGTGTGTGTGTGTGTGTGTGTGTGTGTGTGTGTGTGTACATGGGCACACAGAAGGGAAGTACTCCAGACACAGCAGTCTGGAGTACAAAGGGTCTGCCCTTCCAGAGGATTCCAGGAGTCCAGCATTGTACCCTTCACATGGAAGAGGCATGTTTAAAATTTAGTGTAGTCCCAGGCGGGGTATAAGGGATGCTGCCTGGGCAGAATACAGTATATTGAACTGGTCCCTGGGTGACTCTCAGTGGCCAGGTGCCAAGAGGCTGGTGCTTTTTCTGTGCCCAGTCACTGGGTGGAAGTGGGGGGTTTCTTCTTACTCCCTCTCCAAGGGCTGATAACCATTGAGGACTGTGGATGGGTAGCATATGAGTATCAAAAACCCAGTGTCTACAGTTAAATGAACTTGACATGTGGATTTGTGTGTCATTGTGAGGAGACTTCAACAGGGATGCTAGGGAAAAAAACTCCTGAATCCTTATCTGTGAAATGGGCAAGGAATCAGAGTAACCATAGTAATTACAGTATACAATACACGTTTATTTCTTTATTTCTGAGACAGGGTCTTGATATGTAGCTCAGTCTAGCCTTCAACTCACTACTTATGGTGATCCTCCTGCCTGTCTCCCAAGTTCTGGGATTACAGGGGTACACTCCCATTTTTTTGTTTTGTTTTGTTTTGTTTTTTTTGACCGGGTCTTGCTATGTAGCTCAGGCTCAGGCTAGCCTAGAATTACATATGTTGCTCAGGCTGGATTGGAACTCTTGATCCTCCTGCCTCACCCTCTCCCTGGGCTTATACCAGTATGCCCAGCAAGAGCAATGCCTTTGAACTCCAAATCAAGACGGCAGCGTATGTATCTGAAGCTGCAGAAAATTCATGCTCCCTGGCCCACACCTAAGTATAGCTAGAAATGGAGAAGTTGTTTTAGTTTCTTGACTTGGTTAACACTCTTGGGTCATTGCATCAACTCATTTGACCCAGTGTGAGGTTGAACCGCTACTGCCACGCAAGTTTCCGGTGCAATCAGCAGCAAATTCCACTAAGGTCCCTCCTCACCTGTAGGACCACGATGAGCTTCCGCAGTCCAAGAAAATACAACACGTTGACAAGGAAGCTGGGAACATGAGCAACAGATGCACACTCTCACCCGGGAACCCAGCTCTTCTTACCGGAAAGTCCCTCGTGGGAGACTTCGCGAAAGCTCTCTCCCTTTCTATCTACCACTCCCGATCTCGTTTTGTGCGCAGCTTACTTGCTAGAATTTTCTCTCTGCCTCATTTCTCTCCCCCTCGCCCCGTGAGACCTCGGGAGGGCAAGTAGGTCCATCTTTGAACCACTGCGTTCCCCAGGGTAAAACAGAAACAAATGAGTCCCCTCACAGGTCTGTGGGGAGCACGAAATGCTAAGTCCGTAGGTAAGGAGCGGGACTCGCTGAATCGTTAGTACTGGGTGCGGTACTCGCTGGCCTTGCAACCCAGGCGCCAAGGCCGGGTGCAGC